>NW_017805744.1:4048536-4064930 GCF_001891065.2 Hippocampus comes
GGGGGGGGTCCACGTTGTTTTTGGAGGCAATACGTAACAATGGTCATCAGGAGGAATGTGATCAACACGTGTACAAAAATCAATAGTAATCTTGCACACTTTCGTCCCGACTGGAATTGTGGGGGTGACGCAACAAGAGGAAAGGGAATGGGATGATAATGATGATGATGATGACGATGATGTTGGAGAAATCCCAGTTAGCAGTTGGGATTTTGTGGCGGCACAATTTTGCCTTTGATTCTGACGCACCCATGTTTAGAAGTATGTTCATTTTGAAACGTACATCCACACACTTACACACATCAGCTTACCTGCCCATGATCTTAGATATAGCAATTTACAGTAGATCCACAAACATTCATATTTATGTACACACACATCTACACAAGCTTTGCTTACACACACTTCCATTCACGTAAACAAAAGTGTATACATTTGAACTTGCATACACAAACTGGCATCAATTTACATTCATAAACTTAGAAACACCAAGTTACTTGCAGTACATTTATCCACAAGCATTCATAGGAACTTACATTTAAATTTAGCCACGTGTATGATTCCATTTTACATAAACGCAGACACACACAAATGTAAACTTCCAGAAAAACAAAATTTACCTTGAATTCAAACCTAAAACCTACCATTAATTTTTTTTTTGTTTACATTTGACAACTTTTTTCCCTGTAGTATCCTCATCATGTCATCTTGTCATCATATCATTGCGTGATTGTGGTGAAGCCTTAAAATCAACAGTAGGCCTTTCCCCTTCCACACGGCACCCTCTAATCCAATCCCGACCTATATATATATATATGTGTGTGTGTGTGTATATATGTATATATGTATATATATATGTGTATATATATATATATATGTATATATATATGTGTATATATATATATATGTATATATATATATATATATATATATATGAATATATGTCAATATATATTTGTGTGTTTGTGTAGATATATCTAGATGATAATATACTTTCTTATAGAAAACTTTGATGTTGACCTTTTTTTTGGACACATTTTCAAGTGTAATAATAAGCACTGTCCACTTGGGCTAGTTCCAATCAATCCAAATATCAATTATAATAATGATAATAATCAAATCTTCCAAAGGGAAAGAGATTGTCGCCCCAATGCAATACTTCCTGCTTTTGTTTGGGAAAAGTGGGGAGAAACCGGCAAGAAAAACTGTAAAACTTGACACACACATAAACACACATGCACGCACGCACACTAAAAAAAAAAAAAAAAAAACATTAAAAAGGTTGGCGGCTTCCTCGTTTTCTCTTCACATGCTAAAATGTTGATTTATTTTTTTCTACTAAATCATTTTATCACACAAACCTTTAAGGATGTCAAATGAGCACTTGGTAGGCAAATGATTCTACGTTAAACAATTAATATAAATAAAAGAAGAAATATAAAAGTGATAAAAGTAAATGTAAGTGTGTGGAACAATATAAGACAAAGGGCATATGTTTTATTTTGACTTCTAAGGACTATCACACTCACTTGATTCTCTTTTTTTTTAACATAAAATATGCTAAAGACTTCTAGTGAGATTTTATATTTTTACATGTTTTGTTTTGTTTTTTAATTTATGCTCCACTTAGCTTGGATGTTTTTTGAGGTGTTGTTCTCTTTTTATTCTCCATTTTTTTTTTCCTTTGTGTGTGTTTTCACGTCAGGTGAAGAATGTGGAGAAGAGAAGGGCGGGGGGGGGGTAAAGGCATTTCAGTATTTTTGAATTGTTCAAATCTAGTTTCATAGATGTTCTTGTTATAAATTATATTTTAATTGGTGTACATAGTTTCAAACAGGAGTTCGCTGGCTTCCTTTTAAAACTGAATACATTTTTCTCTTCAGAGATTGTTTACATTATGAAACTGTAGAGACGTGCTCCTCATATACTGTATAAAGGACATATATTCATTGATTTGCCTCAAGAAATAAAACCCTTATCAACAGCACTCGCAGCACTCCTCGTCTTCATTTCAAACTTTTCCGTCCCAAGAGTGAACGGTGAATGTGCATCAATCACTACTGTGGATGCTTTTGCGTCATCCCGATCACCGACAGCCACAGGCCAAATGTTGTTTGTGGAAAAAAAAAAAAGTTCTGTTTCACATCAGTCACTACAGTGTCATATCCACTGGAGTGTCACCCCATACACTGCCAACATACAAATTTTTACGAAGGCTTGAAGAGTTAAGCAAGACTTCTTTGCTTTTGCAAGAGAGCGACGGTGTTTTGCCAATGAGGTGAAAGGTTTTCTTCAGTATTTGGGTGAAGAATTTTGCAAAAATAGCCACAAAAAAATGTGCTGATAAGCCATCAGAAAAAAAAAGTGCAATACCATGAGAACACTTGTGCCTTGAGAAACAAGTTCCGAGTTTTTGTGTGTGACGAGATTGGAGGTGTTGGTTAAAGCTACAAAATAACACAAATTGTAGCTACTGATGTCTCCTCTTGTCGATTCAGCCGGGGAGAGTGTGTGTGTGTGTGTGTGTGTGTGTGTGTGTGTGTGTGTGTGTGTGTGTGTGTGTGTGTGTGTGTGTGTGCGAGTGTGCACCCACCTACACGCATGTGTGTGTGAAGAAGAAGAAGAGTGGAAACAAGAGGTGACACGAGTGTTGGAATTCATCCTGTCAAGTACTTCCTGTCCTGTCCTTTATCCGTCTTCTTCTTCTTCTTCTCCACGCAGCAGGTCCATCAGGACCAAACACATCGGCAACATTGTACCACATATACAGTCATCCTTGTTTTTTACTCAACTCAACTCAACTGTATAGAGCACTTTCAAACAGCCATACCTGCATACAGTGCGAAAGGTGAAAAAACGCAAAGTAGGATTTGCCCCCTCCTCCCTGTCATGTTCCGTATTCGACAGCAGGTGGCAGGCACTCACTCTGCCACCTGCACACCTGTTGCGCATTTGTTTGTGATTGCACCTGCTTTATCTAGGCGCTCTGGCCTTCAACTCATTGCCGGAGTATTGCTTGCCGTGCCACTGCTATTGCCCATGCTCGTATTTCGTATCTCGCACTCTATTGCTATTCGCGACCATTTCGTCATCCCAGTGGGATCCTCTTTAACGCGTAGTTATTCGAAGTAAATTGTCTTATCTTTTCCTTGCCGTTTTTTGCAAGCGCTTTCTTTTCCTCACGTTACATTAATTCCTGGTTCTCGTTTTGACCAGCGTTTTGTGTTTTCCTTTTGACGGTGTTTTTTCGTTTGTAATAAATATTATTTGATAGACAAGACCTTGTTCAGTGCCTGCTATTTCGGGGATCCACCTATTCTTGTTCGCTCCGTTGCGTACGAAGCAGCTCTCTCCTTCTGCCTAGTACGCAACGTGACACTCCCCCACAGGAATTTTTGTGGATGTGTATGTGGGTAGCAGCAAATGCGTAAACAGGATTTATACTTTACATATTTGAGACAAAGGTAACAACAGTTCACGTATTTACTTATACAGTAAAACCTCGGTTCTCGAACGTCTCTGTTCTCGACCAAATCGAATTTTGACCAGAAAATTCGAGATTTTTACGCCTCGGATTACGACCAAACTATGCAAATCACGCCACTCGACTCCTCTCGGCTTCTTTACACGAGGAAGTGACGCTTCCTCGTGTAACGTTCATCGTAAGGAGACGTATTTGTGGTGATTTACGCCAATCTGACTTTTTTTATTTCTTCATAGTGTATTAGCCCCTAATCATGGGCTAATAAAATAGTTTCAGATTTCGAACAAATCGGTTTTCGAACAGCCTTCTGGAACGGATTATGGTCGAAAACCGAGGTATGCCTGTATCTAAATTATAAAACCGTATACGTGATTAACATTCATCAGCATTGACTTCTGAGAGAAGCGAAGAGGCTTGTGTAGGTGGCGTATAAGAAGCCTCTCGCTTGACTCGTACCGGCCTAAGCTTCACTCGGAGACTCTCCTGCTGGAGGTGCTGACGGTGTAGCTGCGCTTTTTAAATTGGTGATGGGTAGCGCTTATGACCTTCATCTTGTCTTCTAATCAGTTGAAATAGGTTTAAGGTTTCTTTTTTATCACACAATGGTCTTTTTTTTTTTTTTTTAGTGAAGAAAAAAACTCTTACCTCACTGATAGTTTCGGCTGTCACTTCAGCCTTCATCTGAACTGTCACCGCTTCCTTGTGACGTGTCTCAAAAAACAGCTGACCGGGTCGGGAAACTTTCAAAATAAGGCTCCCCGACCCGGTCAAGGCTGCAAACCAATCCCCCGCTGCCGCCGAAGTCATGTGTCCCTGTTGATGGTGCCATCTTCTTGGAGGGACGAGCATGCTCCCACACACCTGTGACGCATTGCTTCGGCGGCGGCAAGGGGTTGGAACGCAGCTTAACTGATCAAAAAGTTATCGCAAACACAACACTAAGACACAGTATGCGAGACACTCAACAGCGTGGGCGAGACTAGCGAGTCACAAGGGAAAACGAGGAGTCGCAGCCAATCACCTCAAGGGATAAATCCACTTGTGCTCTCATTGGTCCGTGTCACGCCGGGAACCAATCATGTGCCTTGTTTGAGTGAGCATGTACAGTAGAGTACAGGCATGTACAAAGCCGCTGAGTAAACTCATCACTTTGGTCGGCATACAGGAAAACCTTCTCTCTCGCGCGTCAATAGGAAATAGTGCGTCTTTCCTCAATATGGCTGCCGAGAAGGCTGTATTTTTTTTCATTATTATTCGTAGTATTTTAGTTTTATTTTTTTAATGAATACTGTACAGTATTTGGGAAAAACTCGCCAATCACTGACGCCGCACTACGTGAAGCGCAAAGTGGGGAGAGATGACTGTATTTCCATACAGGCTTTTCATCTGCAGCAGATAACATAGATGAGCAACCTTCAAAAATCTACAATGTATACTGTACATAAACCATTTTTTTCTCTCATCTTCCAACCAGAAAATGACATGAAAGAATATTCATGAGTTCAACTGGCCCAGTCAAAGTCCAGACTTAAATCCCCCTGCGCGTTTGTGGCAAGACTTGAAACCTGCTGATCACAAACGCTCGCCACCTGAGCGTTTTGGCAAAGAAAAAAAAGGGGCAAAAAAAAAAATTCTGCGTCGAGATGTGCAAAGCTGCTCGAGGCATCCCTCCAAAGACTTGAATCTGTATTTCGAGGGAAAGGTGGCTTGAGAAAGTTCTGATGCAGGACTTGTTTTGCCTCTGTGTCATTTCCACTTTACAAGTATGTGCTACTTTGTGTTGGTCGATCATATCAACTCTCAATGAAAAAACATTGAAAATGATGGTTGTAAGGTGGCGAAATGTGGGAAAAAGTTCAAGGGCTTAAAATACTTTTCAAGGCACTGGAAGTCAAAGTTGCTTTACGTTTGGATGGAAATGTTGCGTAGCTGAGCGCCGTGATGAAATTCCATCTGTATTCATCAGGATGAGACGATAAAGGAGAGAAGAACATGCATAGAAATGAAGAGCAAGGGCTCATTAACTCAAGATAACCACACTGATTGATGACTAACCATAAATCCCACACAAGCGGCGTGTCCTTAAAGTGGGAGATAACAACACTGCGCTTCTTTTAAAATTACGAATGCACCATTTTACATACCGGGATCATCAATTGAGTTCCAAAGCCAAAGTTAAGCGCATTTAATTATAAACTCAAACATGACCCGAGAAAATAGAATCCTTTCATGAACATAACTTTCAAGTATATTCCACCTATGCACTTTTCTTAAATGTACTTTCACAAACTGACCTTTCTTATAGTTTTTTTTTTTGATGGACAAAGCCCATTATTTGCTAACAAATTTAAAAAAAATCTCTTGCAAAAGCAATTAAGGCTCAAACTCTTGGAGAAGTTTTTATCAAACAATAAACAGAAGGCATCCTAGTAGTCGTAATATTAATAGCACGCAATGTGCCGACGGCACAGATGGGAGGAACGAAAAAAACAAATGTGACTTTTGCTTTCTCTGTGCACAAGGGAGACAATGTCAGCTTGAGGTCATACTTTGATCCTATACTTCTGCAGGGATGCAAATTTCAAGTATTTATTGATTTATTTATTTATTTTATGCAAGGTATTTGCTATCAACATCAAAACAGTTTTGCAAAACGCACACACCAAACCCAATAATCTCACTGAGAGACAGAGAAAAACCTCCACGTCTTTTTTCCTCAGCCTCCTCTAAGTGTCACTCCTGTCACTCTTGCTGTACCGACAACCAGAGACTTACTGGGACCAAAATTCGCCCCAGGAAGATTTGCATACAGGGGGCCTTCACTCACCGAAACGTAAATATCAACAGAGGGCGGCCATTATGCCGCGAAACCACATACATAAAATCATTTTAAGTCAGCCAATGGCAAGGCACACATAGACGAACAACCGTCCACGCTCACAATCACATCGAGGGACATTTTAGAGTGTTCCATCCATGTTTTTTGGAATGTGGGAAGAAAACGGAATACCTGAAGAAAACCCACACAGGGAGAACATGCAAACTCCACAAGGGAAGGTCGGAGCCAAAATCAAACCCTGCACCTCTGCACTGTGAGGCCGACACACTAACCACTGGCCCACCGGGCCACTAAATAGAAAATAGAAATAGGCCACAGAAAAGAAAAATAAAAAACGATTTAATTTTCATGGATCCTTGCATGTAGCATATACAGCGGCCACTTTTCATATATATCTTTATCAAACACCTTCCACACAAGTGTAAAAAGAACTTAACAAATTGTTAATATTAAACAAATGGTTAAAAAAAATCGGTGGGGGTAAGAAAAAAATCTATTTTTTTTCATTTGGCAGACAATTCGAATTTGGATTCTCATGCTAAAGCCCATCTTGCATTGAAAAACATTAGCATATGATGCTAACATACTGTGCACCCTTCGTGAGTGCCGCACACCGCAGCCGGCCGGTCGATTCAGATCCTGCTTGGAAACAACAGGGAGCGCCTAAAAATAGTCGTCATGGCTCCAGCTGCCCCCCAGCTCCAAAACTCCCTTTCACACCCCCTCTCCTTTCTTCCTCTCTCTGCAGCAGTCACGGGTTGTCCCTGCGTCATGGCTCGGCCTGGCCAGCATCATGGCCGTATACGGCAATCCTTTGAACCGCAGTCTTATGTCAGCAGCGCTACGTCACGAGGCGGTGACGACACGCGCGCCTACGTATGCGCTACTACAAAGCGCGGAGGGGGTGGAAGGATGGATTTAGAGAGTATGTGACCCCATTTGCAGGCTCCATCCGGTTTATTATCGCTCGGCTATCATGTGCGCTGTTGTGAAACACTGACGTGACCCACATATGGCAGGGTGCCATGCATACTGTCTCTCGCTCCTTCAAGCAGGGAATCTTCAACATTTTGGGGTTCAGGAGAACATTTTCCAAGGAATCCATTTATCCCTTTTATACATTTTGGTTCAAATTGCACCCGATTTCGCGGCAATATAAATATTCTTAATGTCATTTTGTTCATCGTGAAATGTGATGGCTTTGCTGAAGTGGTACAAAATACAGAAAGAGTTCACCAACTCCTGAGAATGGTCTGTATTACCTCCGGAATTACAGGACTCGGCCCTTATCACCCGTGAATGGCCATGCCCAAAAAAGTACGAGTAAATGCACTAGAATAAGACGATCAATTATTCTTTAAAAAAAAAAAAAGTATTCTAAATAAAATAATCTGAAAAATAAAGACTACTCTTGACAGATTCTCACAACAGGGCTTTAGAAAATGTCAATTTAATCTTAAAAAAAATTGAAAAAAAAAGACATTTTGCTCTTTTAAGCTCTCTTAATAATAATGATAATTTTAAAAAATCCTCACTGAAAATCAACACTTGATTACCCTGACCATTATGACTAAGAAAACGAAAAAGGCAATTTTCAAGATTTTTCTTGTAAAATTATAGCTAGGTTACACTTGTTTTCTGGTAAAATTATGACTTTTTCTGGAAGAAATATGACTAATGTTGTAAAACTACAGCCTATTAAAGGGGGAAAAGATGACTCTAAAAATGTGTGTGGGTTTTTTTTCAGGGGGGAAAAAAATGTATAATTTCGAGAAAAAAAAATGTCCCCCTCTGAAAAAAACATTTGAATCCTGGAACATTTTGACTTTTTTTTTTTTTTTTTTTTTTTCAAAACCCCCAACCTTTTCTCCTAAAATAATCTTGTAAGACTATGATACACTGACTAACGACCTCAAACACAATAACGACAACAAAAAAAAATGAAATAAAAGTAATCAGTAGCACAACACATTTCTGAAAAAGACAAGCATGTATGAGTATGAAAATAGCATCATTTACTATTTTTTGAAGCAATTAAAGCCATTTTTTAATATGCAAGCACACAAAGCATCAAGGACATCAAGTACAGTTTCCGTAAGTGTCGAGAAGGGTTGCCCGAGTCGGGTCCTGGAGAGCCGCTGTCCAGCCTGTTTTCGATGTCTCCCACCTCCAACACACCTGATTCAAACGATCTGGATCGTTTGAATCAGGTGTGTCTAAACTGTCCCCTGCTATACTGTCTTACCCTTTTTTTTTTTTACTTAATACATTTGTTTAATACTGTTTGTTTTCATTTAACTTTGAAATCCAATTAGCGTTTAATCTTTTAGAACTTCTTGTTTCCGTACATTACTTTTTATTCATGATTTAAGTAGAGTTCTTCATTCTATATTAAGCGCATGTTCATGTTCAAACTGGGTCCAATGTTACAGGAGCGTATAATTCTATGAAATATACTTTAAAGGAATAAAACCCGCGCTACTCTATTTTATCGCTCGTCATGATGGTAGTCAGTATTTTTTTGTGAATGACTTGATGTGGAATGTTTTGATACGCATTTTTCTAGCAGAGCGTACAAGTCTTGGACTGGGCCGCACTCGCTGCAGGAAGAAAAACATCGGATTAGGTGTGATAAAGATCGATTTTTGGATAGTGTTGCGCCGGTGGCGACCCGGACCTTGTCTGGCCGCCGCCGCCGCGCCAGCCGCCTCCTCCTTGGCCTTCTTGGCCGCCTCCATGGCGGCCATCTTGGCGTCGTGCTCCTCCTTGAGGGCGTTCCACTCCTTGCGGTTGTTGAGGAGACGATCGAGCATGGGCGTGATCTCCACGTGGAAGCGGCTGAACTCCTGACACCAAAACAGGACAACAAGTCACGTCATGATCACATTGCTATGTTGTCACTGAAGTCTGGTAAGAATAAATCCAAATTAAGTTGTATCAGACGACAATTTTTTTATCCCTTAAAAAAAATGTGACTTTAATATCGAGAATATCGTGATGCCTTGATATATGAATGTAATTCATTCTTTGACAATGTTTCTAACTCAAAACACTTGTATCACAAATCATATTTCTCAGTTGAAGAGAATGGAGATGCCATTCATCTGTTCCAGCCTTCCAAATTACTGTTAGTATTCTCACTACGGCATTATTTTTAATTGTTCTTTGAAGATAACAAAGAATACTGTACATGTCTGAAAACCTCCCCAACTAATTTGAGTGAAAAAAAAATCCACTTCATTCTCCTAAATTCTGACTATATGCTGAAAAAAATGTTTGTTTGTTTTTTAACATAAACGTTATTTTTGTAATTTTCTGACTTTTTTTTTCTGAAATTGACTTCTTCCTTGAAATACACAACTTTGTTGTCTTAAACATTGACAACTTCTCCAGAAAATAAGTAATTCTGACTTTTGGGGGGCAGGGGGGGCTTTATTCTTTTCAATGGCGTGACATGACCTTATAAACGAAAGAGCAGACAAAGTCGATGAAGCCGCATTGGAGCTTTGGAAGCTCTTCTGCTTTGTTTCTGTCCATCATGGGCTGAAAAAGGAGACAAAAAGCAAGCCAGTAGTTAAGATTCTTCCTTCTCCGCTGGACACTTCATTAGGAACACAAGAGAGAATCAATCCAACAGCTGCCGTGGATTTACTCTTCAGAAAGTGTTCCTCTCACAAACACTTACAATGGGTTGTTGCTCCAGGACGGTTCTCTCCAGGTCTCCTTGCTCCCAAAATTCAGCAGCTACAGACAGCGCCACCTGCAGGTGGGTGGTAAAATTAGCACTATAATTCGCCCTTTTTTTCTATCTATCGATCTACACACACACACACACACACACACACACACGCACGCACGCACGCACGCCACGCACGCACGCACGCACGCACGCACGCAAGTGACATCACACTGACCTTGCTCTGAATCTCCCAGGGCTTGGCAATGGCTGACAGGTCGCATGCCGTCATCATCATTGCCCTGCGCAGCGGAAGCAACTTGACGAATGAAAATTTGCGCGCATGTGTTTGCATTCACACGCTTACATGACAATCTCCTTGCGTGTCGTCTCCAGCATCATGTACTTGGTCCAGTCGTTCCAGTTCTCGTAGGTCTTAGACTGGTCCACGATCTTCTGGAACATGGTCCTTTTCCTGCGCAGGGGAGGACAGACAACCGCATTGCATCATGGGATTGACCGACTGCGGCAGAGATGAGCTGGCCGGCCGAGCGGCACCGACTTGAAGTAGAGCGCCAGGTCGGTGGCAATGATGGCGATGTCCATGAGGTGGATGACGATGTCGTGCTGGCGGCGGTTCAGATTCTGGTAGATGTTCAATGACTGAAACAAGCAACCCAGATGTCAACACACACATACACACACACACACAAATGCTATGTTATGTTCTCTGCAATAGTATGTTCTTTTTGTTCCCACTACAGTGAAACTCCTCTACAACGAAATCATGTTTGCAGCAAGAAATTTTTCACAACGGGGTTTTTCACGATAGCAAATTTTATCTCAGATGTAAACACACACACACACACACACACACACACACACACACACACACACACACACACACACGCACAAAACGTATATGTGTACTCTTTATTTTTAATTTAATGACACAAAACTAAGAAAAAAAGCCACCCAAAAATCAGTTACATTTTTGGTTATGTTGTAAAGCAACATTCAAATTTTCTATCCATTTGTGAAAAAATAATTGATAGAAAATAAAAGTATTGATTTCTTAATTTTTAGCTGATTTAAATTGGCTCTCGAGGAACCAGAGTTCCCTTCCCCTGCACTAGGGGGTATTTTCGCCCATGTAGGTTTCGTTGTAGAGGACTTTCACTGTGTTCCACCCCTTTCAGCCTTCCAAGGAGGCTGCCATTTTGTCCTGTACTGCCACCCGCTGTTGATTGATATTAACGTCACAGTGCCCACGGTCCGCAATCACGAATGTCGCAGCTCATTTTTTTCTTTCAGCCAAGAGCAGGGGGTGTTGCTGCATAAAATGTCAACGTCTGCGGATGGCTGAAAATCCTTATTGCACAAACGCCAAATTAATCAGAGTACCACGTTTAGACTAGTGGGGGCACATAAAAAATATTACTGTTGCGCAAAGAAAATTTTTGACACGAACTTCCTCTTTCAACATTCAAGTGGGGAAAATATGCAAAAAGGGAAGACTGAGAAGAGGACAAATACTTTTCCACAACACTGTACAAAAACTGTGTGTGTGTGTGTGTGTGTGTGAATACTGCAATACACCTCATCTCTCAGCAGAGTCTTGCCAAACTCAAGATGGTGTCTCTCCAAGATGGACGAGCCGTGAAGCTTCGCCAGAGGATTTCCCGACCTGGACACACACACACACACACACACACACACACACACACACACACACACACACCCAAGGTGAATGAACGCACATTAAGTTTGGGAGGTTACATGGTCCTAAATCATGAACGATCATTTCGGGACTGGCTGCACCTGCTGCACGCGTTGGTTCATTTAACTACAGGTGATGAATTGCGTTTGTAAGAGCTAGCGAACGTCAACAAACATTGTTTGTTGACAAACGCAGCTTTTGTTCTCACTTCATCTGGTAGAGGTTGTTGGTGCCTCGGTGGTCGATGTCGTGACAGAAGCCGGCGGTCACCATGGCCATGCACTCCAGGTCAGTGTAGTAACGCTTCAGGTCGCCTGTCTGAAACACGCACAAACCACGTCACGCTTTCATTTCTGACTTTCATGTCAAGATCTGACCTTGCCGAGCTGACTCAGACTTTTGTGCTTTATAGCGAGTCATCCTTCCTCCCAGTCATGACCACTAAAATGTTTTTTGATTTAGTGTTGTCCAGCTGTCCAGTAGGTGGCAATTGTACCAAATCTGTAGCCCAAGTGTGTCTTTTTATAACTATTTCAAATGACTGTTTCACAATGGAAGACTTCTGGTGAGGCTTTGGGAATTGATACTTGAGAGTTTTTTGTGGGTCTACTCATAGTAGACATGCCCACCAAATGTCATTTTGCTTTGTAAAAACTGGCTTTTGATGACTGATTTTTTTTATTTTTTTTTTTTTTTGCTTGAATGACCAAAATATCAGACTTCATGTGACTTTTAATGCTTCTTTTTTAACTTGTACTTTTTTGAGGATCTAGTCATAATAGAGATGCCTGACGTCTTTGTTTGTTTGGCTAAGTGAATATGGTATCAGGGGCTGAATTTTTTTTTTCTTAATAATTTGAATGGCCAAAACAGATACAGTATAAACTGACTGGTCCAAACAAAACTGGCAGATTTCCTGTCTTTGGGCATGTCTTCTTGAGACCTTTTTGTGGGTTTTCTCATGATAGACATGTCAACAAAATTCCTGTTACTAAGTGAAACATGTTTTGAGGGCTGAATGCTTTTTTAATTCAAAATGACTCTGAAATGGTTGATTGAAACAGTCATGTCTTGTCATTTATGTGAAGTTCTCAGTTTGTAGTCGTTTCTTTCATGTGGTCATGCTTGCTTTTATTGTGTAGTAATCCTTTCCTCTTGTTTCAGAAGCTATACTTCCTGCCCTCGTGTTTCCTCGTTATGGTGATTGTCTCCACCTTGTGACCCCTTGCATCTCCCCCTGTTTGTTTTCAGATCGTCTCATCTCCTGCCATGCCCTGAACCAATTCATGACAGGAAGCTTCAACTTTGCTGAGTTTCTATGTGACGTTTCTTGCATTGTTTTTTTTTTCCAGCTTTCAATCAAGGTCTTTTTCTCAAATGTGTCAATTGTGCATTTGGGTCCATTTTACATCCTTATCACATCCCAAAATGGCAGACTTTCTGTGTCCTTTATTCATGTTTTTTTGTTGTTGTTGTTTTTTGTTGTTGCTGTTTTTTTTTTTTTTTTTTGACTGGGTGAGTCTACTTGGCATAAACATGCCTGTCAATTTCAAATAGAGAAATTTCTCTTTGTATTACATCCTGGAAATTGTCAAAATGAACCTCAAAATGTCTCCAAGAATAGCATACTTCCTGTGTGTTTTTGTGCATGGATTTGTGTGACTTATTTGTGAGTCTACTTATGAAGTGTGTGTGTGTGTGTGTGTGTGTGTGTGTGTGTGTGTGTGTGTGTGTGTGTGTGTGTGTGTGTGTGTTTGTGTGTGTGTGTGTGTGTGTGTGTGTGTGTGTGTGTGTGTGTGTGTGTGTGTGTGTGAGAGAGACAGAGAGACCATGAGCAGCGTGAACATGGTCTGTCCAACGTTGAATCCATGTCTCCAATTGTGATAGGTGATTTTCCTGTAGCCTTTGCTAAGTGAGTACATGAACCTCACGAGTACCTGCGCATGCACACACACACACACAAACCGTTAGGCCTCCATTAGTTCAAATAAACGTTAAAAATAGCTTTGCAGTGAGTTTATTTTCAGGACGCACAGCAGGCGACCAGCAATGCTTCATTATAAATGAACTACCTGCTGATGACCGCTCGCTTGGTATCTCTAAATAAAACTCTGAAACTGCATCTGTGTTATGGCTTTCACAAGGAGACAATTTGAGTCTAACCCCCCGGCCCAAAAAAGTCAGTTTATAGGGGAGTTTTTTTGCATTTATGTTGTCATATGAGAGGATATAAACAACATAAGTTGGGATCTGAGAAGCCCTTAAGACCTGTAGTTTGATATGTGACTAGTTGATCTGGTTTGTTTCTATTGGATTTTGCCATTACTGGTGAATTTTGAACGTACACGTAAAAAAAAGCTGATTGGCACAAAAAACAAAAAAAACAATCCCCCAAGTGGCTAATTACCGACTACCAGAGTTGGCAAATCCAGGTCCAGAAAGTAAAACCCTGCCACAGTTTGGCATTGGCATCAGATTCTTCTACTCAACTGGCATGTCAATGTGCTTGTGTACCTGCCAGTTGAGTAGAAGGACCTGTGGGAGGGTTTTTATACTTTCCAGACCCGGATTTGCCACCTCTATGTGTGCACCAAGTTTGGAGACAATCGGATGGAACGTGTATCAACGTGTGTCAAGCTATATGTTACACATAGAGCATATTTGACAATAAAAGCTGACTTGACATAAATTAAGGTTGTTGACTATAATTGTAACCTTGAATTTTGAGAGATTTATGCTCCGACCAGCACAAAGCTCTCAGACCTGTTTGTATGCCGATTTGCATGTGTGCAGCAGTGAAAGGCACCCAACAGACAATTTTATTTTTCCAAAGTGAAAGTCCTAAAATGAGCTAACAAAAGAAGTGGTCACCTCTCTGGGAATGTGAAACTTGTCCACCACTTTGAGCTCGTAGTACATTCTGATGCCACACTTGACCAGGTCTAACTCGCTGTGCTCAAAGTCACAGAAGTGAAATTCCAGAATCTCGACTTTCCTGGCATTGGGGAGGACTTCCGACTGGAAACAGGACAAACACATCATTTATGGCATGGGTCTCACACTCCGTTCCTCGAGGGCCGCTGTCCTGCATTTTTTTGGTGTTTATCCCCTCCAACATTCAAGATAGTGGCCCTCGAGGACCCGAGTTTGACTCTTGTAATTTACTGGATCATTTCGGAAAGGTGTGTGTTGCGTTTTTGGATTTGTTGTTCTGATTGTTGTCGGTCACCAGGATCTCTTCCAGCTCCTCCTCTTCACACTCATCCGGTTCTTTCCCCCACCGCTCGCGGGTGTTCTGAGAATGCAAAGGTAAGATCACTTAGGAGCGGTAACATCAGAGCTGCCAAGCTGTGCCAACACGCATTGTCCAAAGGGGAAAAAAAAAAAAAAAAAACTGAAATGTTGCAATTTAGGTTTCTTCTGTCTTACGTGGAAGATTCAAATATCTGCCGCATTGGTATGAATACTGTACAGGTTTTTGTGTCTGAATTGGACATTTTTATAGCGATTGGATAACATCTCTTTGACAAGTTTGTCTTTGAGGGACTCTTGAAAATTCTCAAAATCAAGCATTTGTTATTTTAATATTTTTGTTGTTCTACCCATGACAGGCATGCTGACCAAATTTCACATTCATGTTGACAAGTGGCTTTTGCTTAAAATGTCTTTTCAGATATGGCCTCTTGAGAATTTTTTTGTGGGTCGACTCAAGATAGACATGTCTACTAAATTTCATGCTGCTGAAAACCTGGCTTCAGGATCTATGTTTTTTTAAATTGCTCGTAAGGATTAAATGGCCGCAAAATGGTCGACTTTTATGTGTCTACTCATGATAAACATTCCTACCAAATTTCATCCAAACAAATTTGTCATTGAACTTTTATGAACACATAACTAGGGACTGAGTGCATCAAAATGATGACGTATCTTCATCAAGAGACGGAGGTGTTCACTGACCAAGACGTTCTGTATCTCGTCCTTGCGACACTTGACGTGGTAGAGCACCATGTCCTGGAAGATGTCCTTGCGGTTCTCCAGCTTGTTCATCTTGTCGTACGTGTCCGGGTTGAGCACCGACCAGCCAAGGAACTGAGTCAGAGACTGCAATGGGGAGAGACGCTGTCATCAGCTAGTGGAGGCATGTGAGGCGGGCAGCAATTCGGACAGCGCTGAGTCTTCATAGAGCCGTGTAGTTACATTTTTTACATTTTTATTGAATTTGTATGATGCTGAAAAATGCTACATTATTATTATTTTTTTTATAATAAATAAAAACAACACAATGAAAAAGTGGTAGTCAACTAGTCGAGTAGCGAGGGAGAGAAAATTGTAATTGAAAGATGATGTATTAGGAGAAAAAAAATCCACCTGTTGCGAAACCTACTCTGGAAGTGCGACCATTAGAGCTTGTGAACAAAGTGGATGCAGAAAAGACTCCAAGCAAATGAATAATGGAAATACACATACCTCCATTTAGAAACCTGTGAGACACACACACACACACACACACACACACACACACACACACACACACACACACACACACACACACACACACACACACACACACACACACTCGTGCTGTGGACTGCGGTACAGTTAATCCTTCCTCCTCCCTTCCATCGTTGCATCCCTCTGGAGGGAGTCAAAAGGGGGGGGGGCCCTCGCCGCAGGG
>NW_017805744.1:4065456-4071490 GCF_001891065.2 Hippocampus comes
CACACACTCACACACACACACACACACACACACACACACACACACACACACACACACACACACACACACACTCGTGCTGTGGCTACTCCACCTCCATCAGCGTTTCGTCCATTTCGTCAAAGGGTTTCCCGTCCTTCCTGTTATAGAACGTTGCCACGCCCACAATCTCCTCTTTCTTGTTGACGATGGGCATGGACAAAACGTTCCGAACTGTCCAGCCCGAGTTGTCCAGCGGTTCTTTCTGGGAAAAAGAAGGGACACACACCCATGAATAATAATCATTAAAAAAACTATAAACACCCATTTAACTACAACAATTAGAATAAATGAATATTTACTGTGCCTAATACTAAACTCTAACTACGTGCAGTTAATGTGTAATACATGTTGGTGTGTCGTAAAGTGTTACAAATGGATATTAAGTGTTTGATTGAGTTTGGACAAATGATCATAAATGAGTGCATCATTGGTGTGTGAACATGTAATTGGTTTTGTACACAATGTGTAATAAACATGTAACAATGTATTGTGTGTGACAAATGTGTAATAAGCAAAATGTTCAAAATAACTATGATAAGTGCATGAAAATGCATAACGAGAATGTGCATCATAAATTGACACAATAATAGAGTTTGTAATAAACATTAAATACCTGAGTCTTAAATGTGTCATAGATCCATAGCCTGCGTATGTGAAAAATTCCTAATAGTTGGACTATAAGTGGTTAATGAATTCAAATATTAATATATCAAGTTTGTAGTAAATGTTAAAATGTGCAATTCACATAAATTACAGAAAACGTGTAAAAATGTGTCATAAATATTTATGTACACGATGTGTGTGTATATATAGCCTGTAAAATGTGTAATAAATTTGCACACACATTACAGCAGGAGTGTAATAAATGTGACATCATTGTATTATGAATGTGTAAAAAATGTGTTGCAGATGCATATCGGCGGGTGGGGGGGTTGCAAAAGGTGCAATGGATGACATGGGTGATTGCCGCTTTGGTCCGATGGCGGCACTTTGCAGCGGTTAAATGATATGCTCATGACAAATCGGCATGTTGAGCAAATTCCTCTGGCATTTGCACATGTTCACTTGGTTGATACTTGTTCAAATAACTCTGGATTGTTGCGTTGCCTGTTTCTTAAGGCATGCCGTGCACAACGGCTTCAGTTACTCCACATGAGCTCTGCGCAATAGTTATGTAGTAAGTGTATAATTAATTTGTGATATGTGTTCCAGTTATGATGGCAACAGTTTCAGCCTACAGAACAAATCATTTTCAGAATTTTGTATGGGACAAATGTCATCTAGACTGTATGCATCCATTTTCTTCACTGGGGCGAGTTATAAAAAGTGAGATTAGTGTCATTTAATTGTACTGAAAGAATCGAGCTGAAGAAAATCCACCACATCGGCCAACTTGGCAGAGAACAAGCGTGTCCTCTCAACCCCGTGATGGGATCCCAAAAGAAGGAGTAGAAATGATGAATTTGGTCGTTAGAGTGAGCGCACCTCCCCGTGGCCAAAGTGATTCTAATGGGAGGACAGATGAGAGGAGCTGCGCATCCTACTGGAAAGTCAGCGAGGAAAGAAAAAGGAGATCATTTCTTCCCTTTATGGCGGCGGCTTCGCTCCACATGCACACACATGCGCGCGCGCACGATATCACGTTTATGCCACGACCTGCACAATCTAATGGCTCACGGAGCTCAGATGGAAAACAGCGCCATCATAACGTGCAGGCGTAACGAATGGAGCACACGTTCATCTGAAACTGTGACTCTTACTTGGAAATCAAAGAATTCGTCCTCAGCTGCATTCATTATGTTGCAAATCTGTGAGAAAGAAGCAAGGAAATAATATTGTTATTGAACATGAGTGTGCTTGAAAATGTCAACAAGAGTATATGTGCAATTAACATGCCAATAAGTCTGCAAATATTGTGTAAGAAATTTGTAGTACATGTGGAGTAAGTATGCAGTATTTAATGTGACATAACTGTGTAATTGTGCAAATGAATGTTCGATGAGCTGTGCACAAGTATGGTTTTTAGTTTAATTACTGGATCCACTACACAACTTAATTGAACATTTCGAGTGTGACATATTTCCCAAATGAATTGCTTCTTGGAATTCAAATGTCACATGAAGAATTTACAACCCGGAAATTAGGGAAACAATGAGTAATGCCTCTTTGGTGGTTGCACATGAATTTTCAGATTACGCAGAGTGTGTAAATCTGGACAGGAGTGCACCTTAAAAGCGCACAAGCCAGGCCCGTAAAAAAACAAAACAAAACAATAACAACAACAACAAAAAAAAAAAAAACAGAAGAATATGGCTCTTAATGTGCAAAAGATGTGTACTAAATGCCTAAGAAATATGTAACAAAGACGTAATAAGCGTGCAACAAATTAAGTACAGAATAAATGTGTAATAAATATGTCATAAGTGCATAATAGGCGTGTCATAAATGTATTAAATATATAAAGAAGGGTGTGTTCAATTTATAAATAATGTGCAACTAATCTCTACTAATAATAGAACTAAGATGTACATGTGCTTAATGAATGAATAAATGTTCGTGCATAGTAAAACTGTCGTGGCGATAAAGGGATTAGGTAGTACATGTGCAAATAAAGATCAATGTATGTAAAAGATCAAACAAGTCATCTGAGTAACATTCATCACCTTTCAAAATGAATAGAAATGAATGCATCAAGCATTAAAATAAAGCTAAAAAAAAATTCTTACCAGTCCATTTTCTGCAACATAAGTCGGCAAGCCGCTGACCAGAGCCCAATGATCAGCTGGAGGGTTCCTGCTTGTCAATAACAACAGCATTTAAGTCACAATAATTCAGAAGCCATCAACACGGCTGACTGTATTTGCGACTGACGGAATAACTTTGATGTCTTCTTTGCCGTGCAGGATGTAGTCGATAATTTTGTAGAAGACTATTTCCTGCACAAGACAACACAAACATGGCATTGACGATGCTTCCATTTTCTTCTAAGAACCAAGAACACATTTTGACGTCATTTTTAAATCAGAGATGCAAGTCAACTTTTGAATTTTTTTGCTCTGATTCTGAAACTGCCCTTGTTTTTTTTTTTTTTTTTCCTTTTGCGCCACAGATTTTAATAATAACAATAATAATAATGATAATACCAGTTGAGTGTGTACCCCGCCTATTGCCTGAAGACAGCTGGGATAGGCTCCAGCATGCCTGCAACACTCGTGGGGATAAGCGGCTCGGATAATGGATGGATGGATCATACCTGAGTCGTATGTCAAAAACTTCCATGTTGCATCAAAAATATGTTCCTGGACACTTAAAGCCATCTCTGATGAAAAATTTGCTGTTGACCAGTGTCATCATAATGACTTACCCGGCCATCAGGTGTTTTGGGTCCGTCATACGGAGGAACTTCTCCCATCAAGACAGGCCACAGGTCAAAGAACTCCTATCAATGAAAGAATAACATTGGTGCGCAGGTTCAAGCCATCAATGCTAGCGTTGGCCCAGTGGATGTTGCTGGTCACTTTGGTTTTGGTCATGTCCAGCAGGCCCACAGAGTAGCGGTCGCAGTTGAGGAAGGCTCGCACTGTGTACAAGGCCTTGTGAAACTGCCTCTCAATGTCCGTCAGCTCCTCAAACACCTTGCTGGCCGACCACAGCAACACCTGTGGCGCATGCACACACACACACACACACACACACACACACACATGGTCATAATTTTGACTTAAGTTTGAGGGGTTTGTTTAAGATGAGCCCTCACTTTTCTGATTTTATTTAATTATTTTTTGTCTTGAGATATGAGCAAAACTTTGAGTTATGAGCGCTAGCTATGGTGGCAGCCAACTCCACAACAAGCCAAGTGCTTGCTCTAAGTTGTAAATTTGTATTCCACGTTCAGGTTTAGCGGAAAACTCCATGCTTAGCAAAGAAAATGACATGTTTTGTCTTGAACCAAACCGTGCAACCAAAAAAAGTCTGTTAGTCTTAAGACTAACAAACAATGCTAAACGCCATAGACGGCCTAACATAATTACATGTGATGTTACGGTAGTTATAACAATTTAAGACACAGGTGTCAAACTCAAGATCCAGAGGCTAGAATCTGGCCCACCGCAATTCTTGGGCGTCAATTTCCATAATTCTTCCATAAAATTACCACCAAAATTTCCAAATGTTATAAGTAGAAATAATACGAGCGGTATTGCAGTTCACTTTTGCTACCCTTTGTACGGTAACTTGACCAATAGTTGAACAAATTATTGGCCCTCTGCAGGAAACCGTAACTGTAGTGTGGCCCTGCGACAAAAATGAGTTTGGCACCCCAGCTTGAAGATACTTGAAGAACAACGGTGCAGCAGCACATGCACATACAATATAACAAAATTCCAGCATTATTCATTGAAATGTCATCCACCTTCCTTCGGACTCTTGAGTTTCATCGATCGCTGCTGACACTTTGTATTATTGGCTTTTCTTTCCAGGGCCTGCTGTGAGTCACAAAGCTTCTAACTGAGCTGCAGCAGCCAACATGAGGAGGGAACGCAGGAAATAAAACTCACCTGCCCTCTCCTGGTCTCACAACTGTGCAGGTAGCTCAGGTGGAAAACCCTCAGCACCAGGTTGGCAAAGTTCAAGTACTTGTTCAGAGTCTGAAGGGTAAATTGAAATGTATTTTTCTTCTTGAAGTTTGAGGTTTTGTGGTGACAAGAATTCATAATAGTAACATCAAGGCAAAGGTGATTCATTGACATAGCTATTTATGTACTGTATGAATATGTCATACATTAAGTTCTGATCTATTTGTTTCGGTCAAAACCCGAGATGCAACATTTTGAAAAAGCTGCAGCTGTTTAAGACTCTTTTGAAAGAGTCTGGTGAGAATAAAAGCAAGAATAAGCCTCCCACCTGACACATGCAACCCTTCACTCTGGATGTTTTTCAGCGGGTAAAAAGCTGTTTTATCGTGATTGATTTGTATGACTGTTGACAGTCAGACTCGATAGTTTCAGACTTGGTCTTTGCTCGGTAAAAGCAGCAAAACCCGTGGCGTAGGTGGTGTAACATGATTTTGATGTATGTGATCGAGGCACGGGCAAATTCAGCACTAAGATCCCTTAGCAGACAAAATTCTGAGGTCGGCTCATTCGTATCTCAAGGCACCGTTGTATATTATTCGAGGAACTACACCAGTATGTACACGTTTACCTCCTCGTCCGTGGTGGTGAAGTGCGGAGCGTCGTCCATCTTGTTGACGGCCATCATGACGGCCACCATGTCCTTGCCGTTCATTATGGGCACAGCGAGCACGTTCCTGGTGGTGTACTCGGTCAGCTCATCCACAAAGTTGCTGAAGTGAGGATTCTAAAAATGCCGCAGGAAGATGAGGAGGGGGAAGATTTAAACATTTCAAGCGAAAACCAATGGACCAGGTCAACAGTGTGGTCCTCGGGCAAGGGGGAGACCTCATTAAATGACGAGAGAATTAAAATCTGCAGATGGACGTACAGTATTCTCTCGGGAAAGTCTTTTGTCTGAACACCACTGTTATCAGATTCTTTTTTTTTCTTTTTTACACATTACCAGACAAAGTCAAACTAATCGCGAAGGTCTTTCCTAAGGCTAGAATTCACAATTTCAATATGTTTACAACAGCCCTGACGAGTAAGGCTGAATGATTTAGGTGTAACACATATATGTATCAAATATGCAATGACATCTTTTCTTTTGTAAATTAATATTTTTAAATTGCTAACGAAATAAATTATGGTATTCATGGGGCTTTTGGCACTTAATTAATTGTATTTAATGTTTGGAATCTATCGGTTTTATTTATTTGTAACTCATATTTGTTATGAGTTACTGTACCACACACACACACACACACACACACGCACACACGCACACACACACACACACACACACACACACACACCCACACACACACACACACACACACACACACACACACACACACACACACACACACACACACACACAC
>NW_017805744.1:4072015-4092015 GCF_001891065.2 Hippocampus comes
TTACATGAAAGAAGGCCTTCATGAATCTCACTGACTCAAGTTTCCAACCCTTTCTGTTCTCCAATCGGTTTTTTTTATTACACACTCACACACACACACACACACACACACACACACACACACACACACACACACACACACACACACACACACACATACAAATCCCAAACATAATCTCCACCTTCAGTGGATCAAGAAAGTCTCAGCAACCCGCCGGAAAAGGCGCTGCACTCACTGCATTAGCATCACAAAGCTAGCCAATTATGACAAAACACGAGCTGTCACCAGAGGTTTTGTAATTGACCCAATTTTACTCATGGTATGCCCATCAGTCAAGCCCCGGGAGGATTGTGTTTACTGCTCCATGTGAGAATAAAATTGACGAAACACTTCCAAATACTGGAGTGATAAAATCATGGTTTTGGATGCATGGTTTGGAAGGAAATTGTGGTGTCACGTCGCTCTCTGGTGGCTATTGTAGTGCAGAGCATCGGGGGGAAAAAAATAATAAATTGCACTGGGAGATTATTAACAGGGGGGAACTGAATAAGAGTTTTGTAGGATTCATCCCACCCTGGATGGATCAGTTACATTCTTTCACCGATACGGGATAAGAGGATTATTATAAGCGGCGGCTAAGGCACTGCAAGGAACATTGGGAGCACTGCTGTAGCACTGTTTTAGTTGTCAAAATAGGTCACATTAGATACTACGAGTGCCACTACTGCCACTACTAACAATAATAATCATAATTATTATTATCATCATCATCACCATCATAATTATCATCATTATCGTTATTATTATAGCTTATAAGAATTCATTCATTCATTCATTCATTCATTTTCCGAACCGCTTGATCCTCACTAGGGTCGCGGGGGTGCTGGAGCCTATCCCAGCTGTCTTCGAGCAGTAGGCGGGGGACACCCTGAATCGGTTGCCAGCCAATCGCAGGGCACACAGAGACGAACAACCATCCATGCTCACATTCACACCTAGGGACAATTCAGAGTGTTCAATCAGCCTGCCATGCATGTTTTTGGAATGTGGGAGGAAACCGGAGCACCCGGGGAGAACATGCAAACTCCACACAGGGAGGCCGGAGCTGGAATTGAACCCGATACCTCTGCACTGTGAAGTCGACGTGCTAACCACTGGACTACCGGGCCGCCAGCTTATAAGAATGATGTACTAAATTAGATTTTGAATTGAAAGTATACATTTATTGATAAAACTTTAAAAATCCAGAAAAGGTCTTTTTTTATTTAGGAATTTAAGCATTTATTATTTCAAGTCGAATATAAATGATTGTATAAATGATTTAAAATACAGAAAAGTACCCTTTCTTGAAGCGCTACAATATTCCCTTTACGGTTGAAAGTGTGCAAAATTAGATGGACTGGACAAAGTATAGAATACCGCTCATCTTGAAAAATAAAAATTAATATTAATTCCGACAACAATTAATTAATGAGCTCCACAATAATATGAGCAAATATTACACACACATATGAAATAAACACTACATAAAGCATACATATATATATATATATATATAACACACACACACACACACACATGCCTAGATTTAATACTTTGATTCACATTCTTGAAATTGTTACTTTTAATACGTTGTGAGTTCAGTGTATTAATATCCAGGCCAAAAATTCTGCCTTGATACACATATTAATGATCATGTTTGGAGGTTTTGAAGGTTCTACTACTGTGGTATGTTAAAGTGTGTAAGTGCATCAATTTATTACCTGGGACACGTCAGGCACGTTGACCATCTTCTTGGTGGAGGCCACATGGCCCACGATGCCCAAATCCAGCGGGTACACAATTTCACTATCAGGCTGTACCAGGCAGTCGTCAAACACGGAATCTTTATGCACGTTAAACAATCTGCAAGGGACAAGTGATAATTCTGCATCAGTAACAGGAGACCAATTCTGTGTATTTTTCTAATCTGTGGATCAAGGTGGTTTGTTCCGCCCACTGTTGGCAGTTACTTTCCAAAGTGGAAGGTGTATCTGCAACCCAACCTAGACCATTGCTCTGGCATGAAAATGATGATGCGCCAGTTGTTACGCCCAGCACAAACTAATTTCTATGACCTAATTGCCGGATGAGTCGGGGGCCAGGCAACTCTGCATGCCAGAACACCCGGAAAGGCGGAACGAGGTCCGAAACACACTAGACTAGGCTTGTGCTGGCTCGAAAATGAAGTTATGCCCGTTTTTACACCGAGCGCATGAGTGCCATTCTACCAAAATTGTGCACATTGAGTTTATGAGTGATATAGTGTTACTCAGTTACAGTTAGTGAGTCAAGAAGGAATATACAGTACAATATTTGCACTTTCTGACGTTACACTCCACTTGCCTTCGGGACCCAAGAGTGGCAACCACCCACCTGATCCAGCAGATTTAGTCATTAGTTAACAATATTACACAAGGACCATCACGCTTAGATGCAAATCTGGATAAAAGTGTGGCTCGTGGGATTTTTTTTCTCCACTTTTGACAGTTACGATCTTCTCGTATCGGGGTCAGAAGAAACGACACAGCATATGTAACTATAACTGGAGAACACATTTGTTGCATGAGGCTTTGCAATGCGCAGTACTGCCAACTACAGGACTTTTTTTCGGTCTTGGCAGAGGTTTTGGTGTCTTTACTGTAAATGAAAAACAATACTATTTAGGATTTGTTAAATAGATTAAATGTTGGAGGATCAACCTAGTGGCAAGCTCAGCCACGCCGTTCCTTTGTCGGTACATGAAGAGGCTCATGCAGTCGGCCCTCAACATGAAGCTGAGGTGCCTCATGAGATTGAAGAGGGACTTTTCCATCTGCAGGTTGTCCTGGATGTCTCGCACTAGGTCGAAGAGGATCTCGCTCTCTTCCACTGCAGTGAGCCGGTGATAGCGGCTCACGTCGACCGCCGTGGCGCGGCCATTATCCAGCAAATCCGACACCACCTTGGGTCGGAAGTTGACATCGTAATAGTGCTTGGCAAAATGGGGGTTGGCGTCCAGGAACTGCGTGGCCGTGGCGGCATCCACCATGACTGTGGAGCAAAGCGGACATCAATAATATACAATTGTGCCTTGAGATACGAGTGACATGATTTAGGAATTTTAGATAAGAGCCGTTGTTCGGTCGTTTTTTTTTTGGTTGTTTTTTTTTTTTTTGCTACAGTATGAATAACAAAACAGAATACAACACTAAAACAAGGTCGAGTCTCATGCTTAGTCGAAAGACAAAGAAGAAAAATATGTTCTAAGACGAGTTTTTTTTTAATATGGAGTATTTGTTGAGAGCAACATACAAAAAAGTCACAAAGTATTGTGTAGTCAAGTAAACAACAAAGAACTGTTTCACCTTCCTTTTTCTGTGTAGCAACACGGGAAAAAACACATTTAAAATGAACCTTCAAAAGTTAATCTTTGAAACTAACTGACTAACCCAAAAACAGACAATTTAGAGGTACAGTAAATATTGTTAGTTTGAGTTACCTTTCTAATTGTAAAATGTAATTTCAGCTAGTTTTCATTTTTGAAAGGATTCTTCGTTTTTGTTTTATGTCGTCGGAGAAAGTACTTTTTCAATGTTCGTTCTAGTAATTTCATTCGTCTTCGTTAGCTATGATAACCTTGATCACAACACTCATGACGTCACAGCAAGCACATATATCGATCATAAAAGACAAGCGGTACCTAATGAAGTGTCCGTATTGTCTCCAGCAGCACAGTGTCTAATTCCTCTGTTTTATCACACAGTCTGCAGGTGGATGAGAGAGCAAAGAGGATTATTGCAAGGGTGCCTTTAAATAATCACGTGCGCGTAAACCTGCACACAAATGCAAGGCTGAGATTACGATGTTTTCCACAGTTGAGGGCCACCACCTGGGAATCCTCCCTTTTTTATTGCAGCATGGGCATTGTTCTCTCATATTCCTGTTGGAATATTGACATGAAAGCCAGCATGCATTCATTTTTACACACACACACACACACACACACACACACACACACACACACACACACATAACAAAACGGAAGCAAAGTTGTGAAATGCAGACGTAGTCGGCCATTTTGGTGTGAAGCCTGTATTTTTATGGGAGGGGGGCGTTTAATATTGCTCAATTATTGGAGCTCTTTCTTATTAAAATGAGCTGCATAAAAAACAAAGAGATGACGTTAAATTGCTGGATAGGCTTTGTCATGATCGAAATGTGATAAATAATCTCGCCATTTAATACATCATACATGATACAAGTAAGAAGATCAGACACTACGCTATTATACTCATAAACCATTCTTTTGAACTTTAGATGGTGTACCTAATTGAGTGGCCCTAGAGCGCGAGTCTAGTCGGAGTGACAGTTCGTTGGGCGCGCGACCTATCTTTGTTGTCCGAGCATCTCACGTGACCCAGTTCTCGTGTTCCGTCGTGACGTCACGTTGCCCTCACGCAGCGGTGCTTCTGCAGTACATGAAATAGAAACGGAATGGAATAATTAAGAAAACAGCCATCTTCTCTGAACGCCGTTTGCGAATAATTCCAGGAGAGATCAGGTCAGTGACTTTAACGTAAATATTTTTAAAACGACCATTTTGTTCCTCGCCGCGTCGACCAAAAGTGACATAAACTCGCATCTTAAAGTTTGACACGTTGCCGGATGGCGACTTGTTCACAAAGACGTTCATTCATACTCTTGAGTAAACACGGTAGCTGCTTGATATGAAAAGGACGTTTAATCTTCTTTTTTAATGGCAGCTTTTCGGCATTAGCTGTTAAACATAGCCTGCACCAATAATCTCATCAACGCGGAGCACACACTGGCAAAGTTATTGTGGTTGCCATGAGTGAGCCACTCTTATAAGAATTATTAAGAAAGAGAAATATGTTGCCGTCTGTATTCAGTGTTAAAATAATGTGTATGGAAAAAACAGACGTCACAATTAGTGTCCTTTTGAAAATGGTGTTCAGATGTACAGTAAGTATTGAAACGATGCTGCTAAAGAAACTGCTCAGTGACTATTCATCGTGTTTTTCCTGACCTTATTTCATAAATTAGCACTAGTGGGAGCCCCCCCCCCCCCACGCCCGACTGACTTGACCTGTAATATGATGATGTCTCAGAGGGGCTTCAACCCATGTGAAAGCTTTCTTTCTTTCACACTTTGCAGTGTATTGAAGCGCTTGTGCGCTTGGTTCCTAGCTTGTACTTTCCTCATTATGGCACTCTCTTACCCTAACCCTAACCCTAAGTATTTAAACGTGTTATTAAAAATAGTTGAATACTTTCTCTGTTATAACCACCACAACAACAAAATAATTAATTCTGCCTTAATGAATCAACTTATTGAATAAAATTAAATTTGGCATTACTTAGCACAATAACGTGCATGTGAAGTGAAGCTATTATTTTTATCCACTTAGGTTCGCCTTTTTTTGTTTGTTTGTTTGTTTTCAAGATGGCGCCCAAGTAGGCAGCCGTCTGTAAGTGCCCTTCAAGAATCTTGTTTTTTTTGTTGTTTTTGTCTTTTGTTTTGTCACATGGTGTTTGTTGTTTCGTCGTGGGGACCTGATGTGGACTGTTTTCAGAGTTTTTTGGCCACGACATTCGTCAAAGGTGAAGAATCTTGGGAGGATTGGGAGGAATGTCGGCGCCATTTGACTGTCGTTGCTGGACATCCCCGGGGCGCTTGTCTCTTGCGCCTGAAGTAGGCAGCATTTTCACAGCCCCGCTTTGTTCAGCGAAAAGGTCGGTGCTGATGGACAGTCTGCGGCTGGATGGATGCATGGATTGAGGAGCCGACGATGAGAAGAAAAGAGCGTCAGCGCAGAGCGCTGATGCGTATGTGGAACTGGGAGTCGCGGCTTGGAATTGAAGCGGATTTACATGGGACAGGAGAAGAGAGCCAATCTCTCTTTTTCGTGAATGGATGCTACAGCTTCTTGCTGCTTTCAAGCTTAGCTTGTAGCAGACGTTTGCACATTGCAGCATGACGTCTCTGATCCACTGGTGAAAAGGACACTTTGAATCGCTCCTCTTTCATCTGTAACTGCTTCAGACAACAAAGTGTATGCAGGACAGTGGTTAAGATTGCACGATTGTCTGTGTCTCATGTGTTGTCTTGTATTATTTTGTCATTTTTTTGTTAACTTTTCTTTTGATGGCGGCGCGGACACCCGCAGCGGCTCCTCTTGTTTCTTGTTTTATGTTGTGAGGGAAGAAATTTCATTTGTGCTCTATATACAGTACATTTGACAATAAAGTTGTATCCAATCCAATCCAATCCAATCTGTGCTTGTTGGTTGCGCCTTCTCGGCAGTACACCTGTACCAGCACTGATTTTGATTGGGAGGAGTGTCGGCGCCGTTTAACTGTAAGTGCTGGACAGTCTGTCATTCCTCCCTGCTTGCTGCCATCACACCAATTTATTTCTACACGGGGTGTTGCATGTGACTTCTGTAGAATGTGTGTAAAACTTAATGGTTGCAGCCCTCAATCCAGTCAATGAAAGGTCAACCTCATGCTCGCTCACGCAATACAAGTGTTGTACGATTAATGCGATGCCTCCTCTGACCAGTTATTGTGATCCTAACTTTGTTTCTGTTGACCGTAGACAGCTTGATGATGCCTCATGAAGATGCCTGCTGCACGGCATCTGGGGACAGGACCAAGAATGAGCATTATGAGCCGCTCATCCTGGAGAGAGTGCCAGAAGAAGGAGGACAAAGCTGCCAGGTGGTGTTGTCACGCTACTTCAGGGAACACTGCTCCTGCTCACCACAAAAGATCAAGTCCAAAATCCTGGGCTTTGTCCCCATCCTGAGATGGCTGCCGCAGTACCAGCTCCGAGACTGGCTACTTGGGGATGTCATGTCAGGACTCATCGTTGGAATCCTATTGGTTCCCCAGTCTATTGCTTACTCCTTATTGGCCGGCCAGGATCCCATCTATGGGCTCTACACCTCCTTCTTCTCCTCCATCATCTACACGCTGCTGGGCACCTCCAAACACATCTCTGTGGGAATTTTCGGTGTGCTGTGCCTGCTAGTGGGTCAGGTAGTGGACCGAGAGTTGGCGGTGGCGGGATACCTTGTGGACGGCGGCGTTGGCGGCAATGGCAGTGCCAACCTGAGGGGCAGCAATAATAGCATGGTGGAGGCATGTGACAGGAGCTGCTATGCGATAACCGTGGGAGCAACTGTCACTTTCATCGCGGGGGTTTACCAAGTGCTGATGGCTATCTTCCAAGTAGGCTTTGTGTCCGTCTACCTGTCAAACTCACTGCTCAGCGGCTTTGCTACGGGAGCCTCGCTCACCATCCTCACCTCCCAAGTCAAGTACATGCTGGGTCTAAAGATCACCCGGCCGCAGGGCTGGTTCACGTTCTTCAAGACCTGGTTCAGTTTGCTGGCCAACCTGGGAAAGAGCAACCTGTGCGACCTGATCACCAGTCTGGTGTGCCTGCTGCTGCTGCTGCCCACCAAGGAGCTCAACGACCACTACAAAGCCAAGCTGAAGGTCAGTCACTCACTCGGGGAAAAGAGGCCTTTCTTTGAGTTAAGGCACATGTCAAGAAATGTGTTGCGTTAGTTGCTGGGTTAGTCATTCACTTCAATAATAAACAACTCAATCAAATAAACAAGAAGTAAATATTGTGACACCAACAGTAATTTGCTGGGTGTGTCATTCACTTCAGAAAACCAAAGGCCTCCTTAAATAGGTACCTTATGTATTTCATATTTTAGTGCAGCTCAAGAAACTGATTGGTATTTGTTCAAATATTGAGACACCATTTCCCAACATGTTAGTCATGCACAGGCAAATAGATGACTTACTCTCTTTACATTTTGGCACAGGTCCAGAAATGTATAATTTCCTCAAATAGTGGGAAGCCAAGCACCAAGTAGTTGATGGGTGAGTCATTCATGTATTTCAGGCAAATAAACAGTTCCTTTGCCAAGTACTTTTCCTTTCAAAGTGGCCCACGTCTAGAAATGTATTGTCATTTCCTCAAATAATGGTTGTCTCTCAAATTGACGACATGCCCCAGTCAGTTGCTGGGTACATTTAACACCAGTAAAAAGTAAACACCTCCAGTATATAGACACCCCGCTTTTTTCTCCACCAGGAATTGTAATTATCGAATGCCACTGTTCGATAATGGACATTGAATGGTTCACTGCTGACTCCCTTTGAACTCCGTTGCTAACCAAAACAGCAGTACTTATCGAAACACACCGTTTGTACATGAATGCCTTCCTCAAATCGCTGTTCCTCTGCTTGTTACCCAGGCTCCGATTCCCTTTGAGCTGTTTGTCGTCATCATTGCAACGCTGGCATCTCATTTCGGCCGCTTCAACGAAGACTACGGCTCAGACGTAGCAGGCGAAATCCCAACGGGCTTCCTGCCGCCACAGCTGCCGGCGTGGTCACTCATCCCCAGCGTGGCGATGGACGCCTTCTCTATTGCACTAGTGGGCTTCGCTATCACCGTGTCGCTATCGGAGATGTTTGCCAAAAAGCACGGCTACCGTGTCGATGCCAACCAGGAGATGTACGCCATCGGCTTCTGCAACATCCTGCCGTCCTTCTTCCGTTGCTTCACCACCAGCGCTGCGCTGACAAAGACACTGGTCAAGGAGTCGACGGGCTGCCAGACGCAGGTATCAGGCCTGGTGAGTGCCGTGGTGCTGCTGCTGGTGCTGCTGGTCATCGCTCCGCTCTTTTATTCCCTTCAGAAGTGAGTTACGGTCACCTCAAAATTAGCATTTTCTTCAGGTTCTGGCAACCCATTCAGGCAACTCTGGCTTTCCGTCTAGGTGCGTGTTGGCTGTCATCATCGTGGTTAACCTTCGTGGCGCCCTACGCAAGTTCGCCGACGTCCCCAGCATGTGGCACACTAACCGCATAGACGCCGCCATCTGGCTTATCACCATGGCCACCTCGGCGCTGATCAACACGGAGCTGGGCCTCCTGGTGGGCATCCTGGTGTCCGCCTTCAGTGTCCTGGGCCGGACGCAGCGGGCTCAGGCGCAGGAGCTGGGCCGGACCTCCGACAGGGACCACTATGAGGTGCTGTCAGCGTACAGCGGCCTCCACGCTCACTCGGGCGTGGCCGTCTTCAGGTATCCAGCACCCATCTACTATGCCAATCAGAGTTTGTTCAAGAAGTCTTTGTACCGATGTGCGGGACTCGACCCGGTAAAGGAGAAGTCACGGCGCATCAAGTTTGAGAAGAAGCTCAAACGGCAGAACACCGAGCCAGAACTCCCTTGCAAAGAGGACGGCGAGGGCACCGCCAGCATCACATTGTCGCTGGACCAGAAACCTTTACGCAACTTAGTCCTGGACTGCAGCGCTGTCTTCTTCCTGGACAGCGCTGGCGTCAACGCCCTGAAGGAAGTGCACAGTGATTACGCTGAGCTGGGGGTAGCGGTGGTCCTGGCTCAGTGCAACACGGCCGTGCTGGACGCCCTCCATCGAGGTGGGTACTTCTCGGAAAAAAAGGGAGAAGATGACCGCCTGACCTTCTTCACCATTGCAGACGCCGTCCATCACCTGCAGCGTGCGTTCGTGCCAAACGGCACATGTTGAGATTTACTGAGCCGATATCTTTATGAAAACAAGTTGTGCCTTGTTATGATGATGATGATGATGGTTACTGATTGTGCCTTCTCGGGCTGGGTTTACTCTGCAGGTCTCTGACTGTAATGCAATCGTTTCTGCCAGCTCGTCCTAACTGCCATCTTGCATGCTAAAAATAAACACACCTATCTCAAGTAATCAAAAACATCTTATTGAGCGACCACCACCCCTTCCCCCCCTCAGGGATATCTGATTTCATGTTTTGTTTTGTATTGACGCTGTCATGAAGTGTTTCCAAATTACATGAATCTTGTGGTGTATATTCTATTGGCGGTTTCAGGGTTAAAAAGTGGAAACGACTTAGTTGACTAGGTAAGGTTACTGGTTTCAAGGTATGCCATGGTTTTAAAAAAGCTTTCCATCATATGTTGTTGGTGCAAGATGTCTGTTTACAAATGGACCTATGGAAAATGTTTAATGGGAAAAAGTTACCTACCCAAACACTTTAAAGTCATACATTATGCGCTTGTAGATCAATAATTACAATATCTTGAAACGTATATATTTGCTCATGGTTCTCATACAGTCAGAATCTGATACTTGCTCGTGCTCACTATGGGCGAGTTTTGCTTTTTTGGAGACATACTGTACATAATTGTTCGTAACCTCCAGTCTACAAGGGAGGCAACTTTTTCTGGAAGTTTATGTTGTTGTTACTGAAATGACACCGTGGTGCATTGCCAAAGTTTTATGTCAAAGCCAGCGTAGCACAAGAGACAAGTTACTGACATCCAAATGACTGACACACAGAAGTAGCAAGATGTAATTTATTTTTATTCCACGTTGACACAGTCATTAGCAGGCGTTCCCTCATCTGTTCAGCAGCCAATGTTCTATTTCTCCGTCTGTGTGTTTGTCAAGGGTGATGCACTTGCCAAACAACCACAGTGCTGAGCAAAGTTCACCCTCCCTCCCCCAAAAAAGGAGAGGTGTTTTTTTTCTATATATTTATTTCAAAAGCAAAGTCCAAAATGTAGAGCTGAAAGCTTAATATACTGTCAAAATGAAAACTTGTTCTCAGGTAAAGCTACTAGTATCTATGCAGAACTGTAGTTTGTGGTTTTATGTTTTTCTTTTTTTAAACGTATGTGATCCAAATGGTAAACACCGTTCTTATCCAGTCACTGTTGGGAAAGTCTAAGACTGTCTTGTGCAGGGGCAAGAGCCTTATTGATTGTTGTTGGGTTTTTTTTCCCACAATCCAAGCTGCTTAATGCAGCTGATATAAAAGGTAAAAAGAGTCCATTTACATTTGTGTCACCAATTAGAAAGATTTTATTTTAGCATTACTGAGCTATGTTGTTAGGAGGTAGCAATGTCAAAAACAGGAATACCGTCCACTTCCAACGGTCAAGGTTACACTGGGAAACAGTTTTTGTTGAGTTAGGTGTAACAGCTGTTTTTAACAGTTTTTTTGGGGTGCAGAATCCAAAGCTGATCTCAGTTTTTCTCTGTCATGTCAAGTTTTTTAGCTGTAGAACCCCATTTTTAAAATATATTAAATAGATATGTGTGTACGTAAATAAAACACCGAGCTGGAATAGTTACAAACTTTGAAAACTAACAAACATCATGAAATGAAATAGAATTGACAATGTTCTGCCCAAGGTTACAATGTTAAGCGAAAAGCCGGCACTAATCCTCAATGCAAGCTTTGTTTTGAGGATATCGGAAGTACTGACCGATTGGGAGCTGCACACTCCTCTCACTGCACTACCTCAATTTTGACTGCACAAACAAATTGCTGCATAGCTGTTGATGAGTCCAATCGTCATAAGCAGGCAAGTCTTGGTACAGCTAATCAGTGGAATGTTGCTTATCTGGTCAACTGTGCAGAAAAAAAAAACAAAACTTGACATGCTAGGAAAAAAAATGGAATTAGCATGCCACAGCATAAAAGTCCAACTCAACAGAATTTATCTTTCAAATTGTTCCCCTGTGTTATGATCTTGTTGGAGCAGGTCCTAATTGGATTTGAACTATGCTTGGCAACTGGCTTTAACAGTGGTGTGAAAAATTGTTTCTTCTGTCCACTCCCAGCTACAATTATGCTGGAGTCCTTTTGATTTCGATTTTGTATGATGTCCAATTCACAATGCTGGAGGCTATGAATTGATCTTGTCATTATTTTGTTCAGAACTATTCACACTCATGTTCACAGCCTTGAATACATGTTCTTTGCACGTTTTCACAAGCACTTGATGGGCGTTCACCAACTGACACAGGTGACACCGACATCATAACAATCATGTTTTTTCAAAGCCAAAATCTTTTGATGTGTCCAAAAATGAAAAGTGTGTAAAAATGGATTCACGTAGACAGTAGTAACAAGTGCCTTTGATGTCATTGTAATAATGTATCATCATATTTGCTTTATGCCTTAATAAAATGCACATGCTATTGTTTTTTTTTTGTGTGTGTGATTCAACATTTTGGGTTGGTCTTTATGCACAAACGCCCCACTGGAATGTTTCCATGCGTGTTTCCACATCTGCATGGACATGCAGCTTCTATTCATTTTGTTTTTGTAGAAGTCTGAAGCTTGCACCACCCTGCTCCATGAATCAATGAATGGTGTTTGGCTTCCACGTCATAACCTGTGTTGAACACAAATCTTACTTATTTAATCATTATTATCACTTCAAAATATCTAAAATTGTAACAAGGTTTCACAAGTATCCACGCACTGGCTACAACGCATGCGCTCCTGCATCTCAGGACCCTTGTATTAAATTTATGAAAAGCGCTGTCACTATGTTCATTTAACAATGTGTTCATTGTTGAGGTTTAATTCTAATATTGTATAAACCCAACTGCAATGAAATTCGGACGTTGTGTTGAACAAATAAAAACGGAATACAATGATTTGGAAATTATATTCAACCGGTGTTTAATTACAACGACAAGATATTTAATGTTGAAACTGATAAACTTTTATTGTTTTTAGCAAATTGATGTTCGTGTATGTGTGCCCTGTGATTGGCTGGCAACCAGTTTAGGTTCGACCTTGCCCACTGCCCCAAGACAGCTGGGATAGGATATTTTTGTGTAGTCATATAAATATAGATTGAACATGATTTTCAAATCATTGTATTCTGTTTTTATTCATGTTTAAAACAACGTTCCAACTTTATTATAGTTGGAATTTGTAATATTTTAGTTATCTTATTGAGCCACACAGGTTTAAAGAAACCAAATTTAAGACTCCCCATTCACTCTGTGTATGACCACAGAGAGTGTGTGGCACAGAAGACACAAAATTACATGAAAGTATTTTCAAAATTTGGGCTAATATTTTTCGTCATTTCTGTTCCTTCGAATAGTCTACAATGGTAAATCTACACAAAAAATGTCCCTGTCATTTCAAACTCACCTTAAAACATTCCCCTTTAAATTAATACAACTCAGCAGAGCAAAAACATACATATTTAGCCATCGCTCTGTAACGTCTGCGGGCAACCCAGGCAACACCGAGACGTACAAAGTTCACATACCTTGTCGAGATGTATCACTTCAAGTAACTTTCACCTTTACCCGTCATTTTAGCCTGGGATTTGGCGCCATCTTCGGGCATTTTAAGGTGTTACAGAGGAAGCCTCAAGCAGACTTCATTTCTAGCGAATAGCTCAAGAAAGGCTCCACTCACTGACCACTGGAGTGTCTGGGGAGAGTGGGATGTAACACACTCATGAAAATATAAATTGGCAGGCTTTTAATTTTCACATTTGTCCTCCAGATGGACCTGCTCACCCTCCCATTCAAAACATGACACAGGATCCCCTGCCCCCCTTCCCCCCAAAAAATTAATCAGAAAACATTTTTTGATGATCATTTTAGCGTTATGTGAAACGCGTATACGGATTTACACTGTGCTACTTGGAAACGTACACGAGCACGCACCTTTGAGGTCTGAATTGCAAGTCGCTGGGTGGGGGTGGGGGGGGGGGTAACCGAATTCACCGACGGACCTCAATCTGACGTCACTCGACAATGGCAACCTAATGGAAATACAGACCCTGAATGGCAAAAGACAATTTACAAACTTATAAGATTATTATGGTCGTTTGCCATTTAAATGCATACTTTCCCATTAAAAATGCCCACAAAAGGCTGAGACGTTAGTCACGTTTGCCTCGCCATATACAGGTACTGTATTGGGCTTTAAAGGCTGGATCACGCCATTAAAATCATTTATGGTTGCTTTCAGATTCTGCTTTCCCTTTACAATATGGAACATTTTAACAGGTAAACAGTACATTTTCTCCTAAAAAATGCACGTTGACATAAAAAGGTTGATTTCCCCACCTCGAAACACTATTTGTTCACTAAAAGGGTACACAGTCTGTCGTATAGATATGTTTTGATAGATTTTGGTTGAAAATGGCTAGTTTCCCCATTACAGTGCAACATTTTACCATTCAGACTGCATTTGCTTGAAAAATGTGACACCAGCGGATATAAAATGATTTGCAACAGCTTCATCATAGCAGCATCCTAAACACCACATGCATCCTCTGTTGTCTCTCACTTGGCACATTAAAGTTTTCCATTCTGAATCTGAATACAAATTGAATCATCATAATGTTGTTGTTGTTGTGTCTGCAGTGACATTAATCAATTGCTGAGCTTCCAAATTTGCACCGATGATTTATTGCTGCATAAAAGTTGAGCAGTTCCACTTGACTAACTTATTAAAAGTTGTTGGTGTTAAGGCACAAAGAGATGAGACCATGACACATTTGCAATCAGAACACTTTCACTAGTCATCACCAGTTTACTGCTTTGCATTTCATCATTTATTCTCTCCCAAGGAGTACACTGGCAAGGGGAAGATTGTCTTACAAATATAAAATGTGAATGCAAGTTTCTTAGAGCTATTTTGAGATAGACGCAATACCTGATCCATGGAGCAAATGATGATGATTATGAAGTGGCTGGCAAGTGCCTGTTTTTGTCTCTCTTCGCATCGCCAAAATGTTTTCCAGATACTTTTAAAATGCACTTTAATTTGCCACAGGCAGACAAATTAATTTGAAATTTGTGAATTAGATAGTTTTGCTGTCCACATAAAACCACAGATAAAAAAAGAATGACATGAGTCAGACAGTACAAAACAAAATGCATTTTGTTTTTTTCAGAGAAGAAAAACATCACTCTATAATGTACTTTATAACAACTACTGAAGACCTATAAATACATTAATTACAATGCATTTATTTGCTATTGACATCACAAAAACCAGACGCATCCATCCATCCATCCACTTTCTAATCCACTTATCCTCACAAGAGTCGCAGGCACGCTGGAGCCTATCCCAGCTGTCTTTGGGCAGTCGGCGGGGTACACGCTGAACTGGTTGCCAGCCAATCACAGCCAGATGCATGGCTTTAAATGTTTTAGCATGAGTGATAATTCTCAACATTCATCCACAGAAGGCTTATAAGAAAGCAGCACAACAGCCAAATAGTGCAAAATACAGAAATGCAAAACGTGACAAGGGAACTTGGAAGCAAAATCAGGGACATCGAGAAAATACAAGCACTTGGTATGAGAGTCGTGAGCAAAGCTGATAATCTGACAGCAAGTGGTTGGCGTGGCAGTTCTTAAGTCGTCCATTCATGATAACACATGATGATGAGCAGGTACGGAGCTGGAGGTGACGCCCTCCGATCCAGAGACAAACAAACAGAACTATGACAATGTCAAAAGCTTTGGTTGGAATTGGTTGGGTTTTCGATGGTTGAGTAGTTGCTTAGCAACAATCTTTTCAAGCACTTCGGAGACTTGTGGAAGGGTGGCCATTGACAAGTAGTTCCTAGCTATATCCCTATCCCCAGATTTGTGTATGGCTGTGATAACTTTGATCTCCAAGATTTGTAGAAATTCCTTTAAAGGTTAATCAGATGTTTTAATCAGTTCTACTTTTTCGGGTGGTTCTGTTTGTGACCAACAGGTGGCACTGTAGGGCTCCTCCTGCAGTGGCACACCTGTGTCATTGTATCATTAGTGTTTGGTTAAAAGGACTCCCTGCCCGACCAGTCGGTGTCGGATCATTGTGTGTGTGTCTTGGTGCATGTGTCATGTTTTGTTTTTGTCAATGTTTTTTTGTTTGTTTGTTACTTTGTTTTCTTGTGGTTTTCAGGACTTTGTTTGAGTTTTTGAGTTAGTTTCTCGTTTCTCCAGTGTGCTCCTGATTGCATTTTTGTTAAATACATCTTGGTCCCTGCTCCTCCCTGCCTCCCTGCTTTTTGGGGTCATCCAACTACTCTACCAACTCACAAAACCTGACACTACGAGCTAGTCCTGTTACTTCATTATTGCGACTTGACTCATTGCTCACGTTTGCAATCACTTTTGTCACTTTTTTTTTCTGGAGAAACCTGAATGTTAAACAAGTTAGTGTGATGGTTTTATCACAAAAAACATGGTTGTCAAACAATAAATCAAGTCAATCGTATGTTGAGGCTGTTTGTGAGTTGCATTGTGTTAAGTGTTCCCTTTATTTGTTGAGCAGTGTATCTCTTTTTTTTCATGAACAGTTTTTAATGTCAGGCTGCTGTGAATCTGACTCGCTGTCAGTACTCCGCTGTCCGCAAACCTCACCTCTCATAAATCACTTGTCTTTTACTTTCACTTTCTCTTCCAAAGGTAGAATAGTGGAGGAATCTTGTATGCGGATTCCAGCTGCACTCCTCTGTGCAAATGTCAGTGTCACGCGGTGCATTTCATTCACTGTTAGTCAACACGGCCACCTTTTGTACGCCGCGAAGCACATCTCAAATGTCAGGGCAGGGGGAGTGAGGGGAAAATGCTGTATTCATCCTGGCCTCCTCTCCTTCACTATGATTGCATTTAATATTAAAAGCTTTGGAGAGGATGAAGGAATAATGGCTCGCGTTTGGTGCTCTTCCATCGATTAGCGTGTGAAAGATGAAGACAGATTCTCAATTTAGCTGCCACGTTATTCTTCTCTTTGATGGCCTGGACAATTGCGGAGATGAATCGTGAGATGACAAGTGGCTAATGCGGACAAGGACACATGCTGCTCGGTGGATGTCAGCCACAGAATGCTGCTAAAGTTTCAAATATGGATTCAAGGGAATTTTTATGTTCAAACGTTTATGGTGAGAAATTAGGGTTTCGATCCTGGGTTTGGGTTTGAAGCAAAGGGGTAGGGTTTGAAATTAAGATTTCAAGCCAAGGTTCGGGTTTCCAGTTGGGGGTTTAAAACCTGGGTTAGTGTTTTAGGGTTGAAGCTTCAAATAAGAGGTGGTAGTCAAGATTAGGGTTTCTAATTAGGATTTTAAATTAAGTTTTCAAGACAGAGTTTCAAATGGAATCTTATGGAAACCCTAACCCAGGATTGAAAGGGTTAGGGTTTTAAATTAGGGATTCAAACAAGGGTTACAATCTCAAATAAAAGCATTGGTCTTAGAAATTAGAGTTTCAACAAGGCTCAATATTAGAGTTTCCTTTCAAGCGAGGTCTATGGATTCAAATTACATTTTCAAACTTAGGGTTTGAAGACACAGTCGGGTATTCGGGTTTCAAGCCTTGGTTAGCGGCTACCGTTAGAGTTTCCTCCCAATATTAGGTTTTTAAAGAAGAGTTGTCATTTCAATTTAAGGTTTCAAGCTCAGGTTAATTTCAAGCATGTTTCAAGCCAAAGATCGGGTTTTAAATTTGTATTTCTAATGAGGGTTACAACCTTGGGTTTTGGGTTCAAGTAAGGTTTAGGATTTAAGACAAGGATAGGTTTTGGTTTGAGTTTGGAACAAGGGTTTCCAGCCAAAATGTTAAATTAGGGTTTCAAATTAGGGGTTCAGACCCGGGTAAGCGTAGTGATTCAAATGAGCGTTTTAAGCCTGCTTTTACAAATATATTGCAAATTTTTCTGATTTTGTTTCGATGACATTTGGTTTTGTTCCCTCATGTGCCTTTTTTGTCTCCACCTGTTCTCGTCATCCGGGTCCCTTGTGTTGAACCAATCAGCTCCCTCAACCGTTTGTGTCTTGCCCAGGTGTTTCTTGTTGTCTCGTCACTTTGCTTGTAGTTACTTCCCTGGTTTCTGGCAGTCTTTGTTGGATCGTTGTTGCTGTCATGTTTTGTTTTACTCTCATGGGTTTTTGTTTGTTACTTTGAGTTCGTTTTTCCAGTGTATTCCTGCAAGTATTTTTTTTTTGTTAGTATTTTTTTTGTTCAGTCCACCCTGCTTCTTTTGCGTCCCTGCTTTTTGGGTCTTCTACCACCACCCCAAACATGACAGAAATATCCACATTGAGAATGTAGAGTGGGTGTCAATAAAATCTCTTTTTATTTACATTATTTTAAATCCTGCTCTGACTCACTCACTCACTCACTCACTCACTCACTCACTCACTCGCTCAACTTTGTTCTGATCAGCAAAAAAAAAAAAAACAACAAAAATTTATTCCAAAGCCAAAAAAAATCAGTGGAAATTAATTGAATGAATAGATTTTTAGCATTTTCTTTCATATCGTGTTTGCGTGTGCGTGTGTGTGTGTGTGTGTGTGTGTGTGTGTGTGTGTGTGTGTGTGTGCGCGTCAAAGTGCTCGTGCCTCACACACAGGTGAGCTCACAGCTTGAAAGAAACAACAACAACAACAACAACAACAAATACAAATCAAAAAAGTAATGCAAGAATCCATCATTTAGTGAAACTTCACTAAATGGACAAAAGTATTTGGACACCTCCAAGTGGTGAAAAGTGCATGCCTTTGTGGATCTTCCAGGAGAGGACAAGCCCCGCTGTCACCCAGTTTCCAAACTGACCCCTCCAAAATGTCTGCTTGACGGGATATCCTGTTAATGATTAAGTGATTGATTATAAGACATGGCTCATAACTTTTGTCCACCCGCTGTTTGTAAATGACAGGAAGTGCTTTTCAATAGGCCATTTTGAACCCTCCTAAAATTGAAAGTTGAGGGCAAAATCTAAAATAGCAGCTTCAAACTAAAATAGCAAACTTCCTGTGTCTTTTCTGGCAAGGCTTCTTGAGATTTGTTTGTGAGTCTACTACCCTTGACGGGCACGACTATCAAAGTCAAACTGGCTTCGGAGGTGGATTTATGATCGCCATGCCAACCAAATTTCATGATGCAAATTCAAGGGGCCTGAATAGAAGACACAAGAACCCCCCCCCCCACCCCACCCCTAAAAAAACAACAACATAGGTTACTAAAGTTGCATTATGTAAACATGTATACATTCCCAGTCCTGAGGCTGATGGATCATGTGGCCCGTGGAGGAAGCGTGGGAGCATCATGGAATGATGGGAGAGCACCATGTACCCACGCACGCACACAACTACATGTGGCTGCCAATTTTGGATATCAAAGGAAAGTCCATTTATTTCAAGTTTGTTTCAAAAAGTGAAACCTATATAAGTTCATCACACACAAAGGGAACTAGCTCAAGGCTTTCCACTTTTAGGATTATGGCAGAAAGACAAAAAAGGCCAATATTTAGAATACTCCATGTGACCAACAAGAAAGGATCTTAAACACAGAAATGCTGGCCTTATGAAATATATTCAAGTAGTATTTCCTCAGTAGTTTGTTGGGCTTCCTTTTGCATTAATGACAGCATCAAGGTGGCGTGGCACGAAGGCGATCAGCCTTTGGCACAGTTTAGGTGTTATAGTAGACCAAGATGCTTTGTTATGGGGGTTCCGATCGTCTACCTGTTAGGGTTTCTCTTCCCTCATTCTCCTCTTGACAATACCACATCCATTTTTCAAAGGGGTTCAAGTCAGGTGAGTTTGCTGGTCCATCAACCACTGTTATTTCACGGCTCTCAAAACGTCTAATTGGTAGCTTTGGATTTGTGGGCAGGTGCCAAATCCTGATGGAAAATAAAATTATTTTCCCCCACAAAGCTCGTCGACAACATGAAGCATGAAGTGCTCTAAAATTTCCTGGAAGATAGCCCCGTTGACTGTGGACTTGAGAAAAGACACTAAACTTGGCACCACTGTGCAAATGACCAGTACTTTTCGCCATGGTTCTGTTTTTGTTTAGATTCGATTTGGTTTTGTATCCTCGTGTGCCTTTTTTGTCTTCCTTGTTAGGTTTTGTTACCACCTGTTCTTATCACCCGGGTCCCTTGTGTTAACCAATTAGCTCCCTCAACCCTTTGTGTCTTGTCTAGGTCTTCCTGGTTTTCTTATCAGTTTGCTTGGATTTAGTTCCCTGGTTTCTGTCAGTCTTTGTTGGATCGTTGTTGCTGTCATGTTTTGTTTTACTCTCATGGGTTTTTGTTTGTTACTTTGGTTTCTTGTGGTTTTCGGGACTTCTTTCGTGTTTTT
>NW_017805744.1:4097015-4099515 GCF_001891065.2 Hippocampus comes
GAAGAAATGTTCATATTTTGACATTGGCCCTCTTCAATCACAAGACAGGATGTGATGATGCCCATGAACCTTCATCTTCAGCGCCACAGACGAAGCAAACAGAGCAGAAAGCTCCAGGAGCTGAGCTAACTGCTTTACTTGCAATCACACTGCAGCCAAGCTTCAGCGTTGCCCCCGGCAACAAGCGCTCATCGGGAAAAAAAAAAAAAAAAAAAAAAAGAACCATTTGTGACATTAAATGTGACGCTTTGTGCCTTTTACCCTTTCTAAACCAGCCAACGGGAGCCCACACACGTACGCGCGAGCGCGCACACACACACACACACACACACACACACACACACACACACACACACACACACACACACACACACACACACACACACACACACACACACACACACACACACACACACACACACACACACACACGCACACAGCTCAACTAATAACCTATCCAATTTAAATAATATGGTATTAGACTTCAAAGGATGCACACTCACGGGTCGAAAGAAACTAAGATGCTCAGGTAGCACAGCATGCAAATGGCAGAGAAAGGGTCAACAGGGTTATTTGCCACTGTCATTCCTGGCGGTGGCACGATATACAGACCTTAGGGGCTTAGATAAAAGTTTTGTAAACTACGGTGACACACAGTTTCGATTATAATTATGCAATCGACATTCTATGACACACTCGTACATATGCACACACGAGTGCACACACAAGAAGTCCGTCTCCGTGGAATCTTCTCATCTTCCTGCGGCGTAGGCGTGGGGGGCGGGTTTGGACACATGGCCGCTCAGCTGTGTGCATACTGCAGTACCATTCAAAGAGCTATGACCACGGGCACTCACTTATAGCTCTGAAAATGGCGCTGCAATCTGCAACAGAGGCTCGTCGAGCAACCGGTGGTTTGATTGTGCGCGCGCGTACACGCGCACACACACACACACACACACACACACACACACACACACACACACACACACACAATTATGCTCCATGGTGACATAAAACAAAACAATAAAATAAAACAAAGAAACTATTTTTGTCCACTACACACGGACATCAACAATTGTACTCTTTTTGTGATCTACAATTCGCATATTTAATGTACATATCCAGTCATTCATCCATTCTCTAATCTCCACAACCCTTGTGAGGAAAAGCGGATTAGAAAATGGATGGATCAACTTTTGTAAATGAAGGCGTTTTGAACAAAGTCTGACATGAAGTCGAACTGGGTAAAGATTTTTTTTCTCTGATTTTATTCAATTGGTAATTGCTATCAATATAGGAAAGAGATGTGCGTGCGTGTGTGTGTGCGCCAGACTCACTTGAGCGAGCGAGCTAGAGGGCGCGAGCCTGCAGGTGAGGCTTAGAGCGGCTAGACAGGCACTGGCCTGGTGTTGCACAACCAGAGCAGCAGTTTGGAGGCAGAGGAGCAGCTGCTGGAGACACGAGCAGGGAGGACAAGGAGGAGGAAGAAGAAGAAGAAGAGGAAAGAGGAGGAGGAAAGAGGAGGAGGCAGACAAACCAGAGAGATATGATGAGGGGGGAAATTTGGGTAAGGAGGAAAGAGGATGCAAGAAAATGTACAACGGCATTTGATGTGCAAAATATGACGTGAGGAAATGAAAGGACGGAAGAAGAGTAGATGGAACAGAAATGGACAAATGACAGGCAGAGGTGAAGGTGGAAAAAAAAGCAAAAGAAAACCAAAAAAAAAAGTCAAAAGGTTTTGAGACAAAAAGAATAAAAAGGATGATGGAAGGGAGGAAAGGAAGTGAAATAGAGGAAGTAAAAAAATAGAGGGGAAAGGACATGTTGAGAGAAGAAGAAAGAGTGAGGGTGGGTGGGATGGAGAGGGATGGCAAAAAGGAGGAAGAAGAATAAAGGGAAAGGAATGACGGAAGGGAGGAGAAGATTTGAAACGGGGAGGAAAAAGGCAAAGGAGGCGTAAAAAAGGATAAGAGTGTCAGATGAATGGGAAGGAGGGGAGGGATGGAGAGAGAGGATGAATCGGGAAGGATGTGTCGGAAGAAGGACAAAGAGGAGAGATGGATGGGAGAGAGGGAGGAGTGAAGGAGGTAAAGAGAAGACGATGGAAATGAAGGGCGAGAGCCACAAAAAAGAAACAAGGAAAGAAGGATACGGAGATGAGCATGGATGGAAAGTCAAACGAAAAAAAATGCGTTGAGAAAGAAAAGAGGAGAAAATCGGGAAGAGGGAAGGGAGCAAAGGGAGGGTGAAGAACAAGGTTAAAGTTCACACGTACAGTCAACCAATGAGAGATCGGATGCGTATTTACGTTGTCGAGACTGCGAGCGACACGCGTGCTGTATCCATGTACGATTCCCGTTTTGAACAACCAACGACTATAATCATCAACTTCATGCAAATGGACTGCAGATACATTTGTCAGACATTCCAAGGCATGAGGGCACTAACTTCGATTGTATCAGGATTAATGATTTCTGGTAACGCGAGACAACAA
>NW_017805744.1:4101070-4111665 GCF_001891065.2 Hippocampus comes
CGCACGCACGCACGCACGCACGCACGCACGCACGCACGCACGCACGCACGCGCGCTCTAAACACTGCAGCAGACAAAAAGGTCAAACATGCTTTTGGCAGCTAATTACATCCAAATAATATTCAGAAACTCTTAAATGCTTCCAATTAAGACCACCACTGTTTTCCTTTGTGGGATTTCACAATAAAAGACGACAACAAAGCGACAACAACAACTTGTGTGGTCGTTGATTGGTCAATGGGGAACAGCTGCAGGACAGAGGAACAATAACAATAACAATTTCCCGACACTAAAGCAAGAAAAAAAACCAAACAAAACAGTGTTTAGGCCTTAAACGTATTTAGACCGAAGACCTTTCATCTAAACCCACAAATCCAAATAATCCAAAATTTGATATCCATGTCCTGAATGACCTTAAATGCAAGTCATTTCATTAAAGTCCTTAAATGTAAATTTCTGAAACTCAGGCCTTAAATCCAACAAACCCCAAATCCATTTCTCAAATCCAACACCGTGAATCCAAAGCCTTAAAGCTTGGACCTTGAATCCAAGGTCTTGAAACCAATACCTTTGAGGCAAAAATGTAAAACCAAAGTCCTTAAAACTAAGACCTTAAATACCAGTCTTTAAAACTGCGTCCAAAAATTCAAGACTTTTAATCTAAGACCTTAACCCAATTTCTTAAAACCAGGACTTCAAATCTAAGTCCTCAAAGCACTTAAACCCAAATCCTGAAAAGTCAGACCTTTACTGCACATCCTTAGAATTCAGTTCTCGTATCAAGGTCCTTAGGTTCAGTCTGAAAATCTGAATCCATCGAACAAAGACCTAAAATCCATAAATGAATATCTTAAATGTAAGACCTTAAAACATCCCCCTTGAAGCTGAGTTCACAAACCAAGGATTTTAAATTTAAGGTCTCAAATCAAAATCCTTATTCCAAGTCCTGATGGTAAAGACACTAAATCCATGATTTCAAATCCAGACATTGAAATCCAAGACTTTAAAACTAAAACCTTAAATCCACATCCTCAAAACTAAGATGTTAAATCCAAGAACTAAAACTCAAAATGCAAGGCCCTAAATCCAAGATATTTAATCCAAGACGTTAAAAGGAGGTCCTCAAATCTAAACACTTACATCCAAAACTATAAAACTAAAACCTGACATCCAAAGCCTTCAAAATACCTCAACAAACACAACTTAAATCCAAGTCCTTAAAACTGAGACGTCAAATCCAACTGAGGGTTGAAAATCCTGAAATGCAAAAGTCTTAAAGAAAAGCCCTTCCAACTAAGACTGCGTGAACGTCTATCCTTCAAATAAAATTCAATGAACCAATTCCCGGACACGGCACATTTTAAAAATCAATGTTCAAAAATGTGTTTATTTGACTAACATTTAGCGTTTTATTAAATGCAGGACATCATTTAACCAGATTCAACTCATGAGATAAATGAAAACAAAATCCATGAAAAATAAATAAATAAATAAATAAACAATGCCTTCCAAGATTGGCTGATAAAAATGGCTGAAAAATTCAAGCAAAAAATCAAACTTCTGGCAATGTAAATGCTCAATTGGCCTCATGAAAGAACTGTAGTGATCTGACTTTGGCGGTTTGCAAATACAGTGAATGGAAAAGCAGAAAAGCTTGCGCTTCTTTCTTCTTGACGTATAATACCCACGTGAGGTCAGCCGTACTGTGTACGGCTCGACCTCGACTCTTGGAGGCAGCCAGCAGAGCCTCCCAAATGATGTTCTAACACAACATCAAAACACGACTTTTCTCGACATGACATCTGCTGTGAGTTCAATGCGTCGTCTCTGGTTAGAGAGGCAGCACATGTACTCACCGAGTCCATTTCAGCTTTTTCCTTGTCAATAAATCGCTGGGTCTCACACCCACATCTTTCTATCACGTACGCCGTGGCGTGTACTTATCACGCTGGAACATGCAATTTACTCCCAAGATTCATTTTGCCTCAAGAGGCACTCCGGTTATTTTATTTATTCATTTATTTTACCGAGTGCATTTTAATGGCTTCTTGCGAAAAGAATGGAGAGTTTTATACGGTCTATGATGAATAATCCTGTATTGATGTGCTGCGATGATTGTATATGCTCATTTAGTTTTCTTGTCTGTGGGTGTCATTGATTTATTTATTTTTTTTATATTTTTGAGTGGCTGGCCCACCTTTAATGAATCATATGCAGTGTAAGAATTATTGCTTATGGGCTCAATGATAAAGTAGACAAAATGCGATCATGCAGATATCAATGACAAATGATGTATTGTGTGGAAGTGGGCTACAAAGTAGAAATGTTAAAGCGAATAACAGACAACATGAACAAAAGTATTGGGACCCGAAGTGGTAGGAGAATATGTATCTTAGGAGAACACACTCTTATTTTCATAAGAAGTGTTAAAGGCAATATAAAATACTGTAAATAAAGTTGTTTTTTTTAAATAACTTTAGAAATAATGATATCACAATTTTACAAGGTGGTATTTTTTCAGCATAAAAAGATTTTTCGATTAAAAAAGAAGTCGAAACGCATGGTGGCATTGAGCCTATCAGTGGCAGGGTGGCACTTACTTGAGCACGTGCGTGGAGCCGTTGATGTGTGTGGCGGCGCAGGCCGCGCGCGGGCCCACCAACACGGAGGGTCGGCGGTAGCGCTTGCGCCCGCAGCACAGGATGCTGAGGAAGGCACGGCGGAAGGACTTGTTGAGGAAGGCGTAGAGGATGGGGTTAAGCATGGAGTTGATGTAGCCCAGCCACAAGCAGGCCGCCCACAGCTGGTCGGGCACCGTGTAGCCGATGAAGGGGTCCACCACGTTGGTGATGAAAAAGGGCGCCCAGCAAAGGCAGAAGCAGCCCATGATGACGCACAGCGTCTTGGCCGCCTTGGTCTCCACGCGCATGCGGTGGTTGCGCTGCTGGTCGGCCGAGTCCGATGACGATGAGGCGCCACCCGCCCGCTGCAGTGCGCCGATCTGGAGGGCGTGCGCCCGCGCCGTCACGTAGATCCGCTGGTAGGCCAGCACCATCAGCACCAGCGGGATGTAGAAGGCCACCACTGAGCACGTCACTGCGTAAGGTTGGTTCACCAGGAACACGCACGACGTGGTGTTGCTGCCTTCCGTGTGGCGACGCTCGTCGATCTGCGTGCACGTGGGACACAACGCTTAAGCAGGACTCGATACACTTCGGGAGAAAAAAAAAAGATTGGTAAAGCAGCACATGGTTCATTGTCCTAGAAATGCCTACAAAAAAGTGTACTACACAGTATTTATCTATAATAACAATAGATATTTGTAATATTCGGGGGGCCCCGGTGGTCCAGTGGTTTGACCTCACAGGGCAGAGGTACCAGGTTAATAGCATGTGAAGAATAAAACAGTTTTTGCCACGTTTTTTGTTTTAATTCAATGGGCATTGTGCTGCTCCTGGTGTGTGCACCGTGGCCACCTGGGGGCACTATAATAGAAACATTTGGATATACAAGCAGACGGTCATGACTTCTCAGCGAGTCGCACCATAACTGGTTGTTCCCCGCAGAGAATAAATAATATGCCTGAGAGTGTTGTTATATTGTTGATCGACATGTGTTGCTCCTCTCTTTGTGTTACATCTTTTTAAAAAAAAAAATCAACATTGTTGTTTCATTTCAGTGTACAATGTGCTGCTCCTTCTGCTATGCGCGTCTTGAAAGGTACAGTGGACCCCCCACACACTCGCAGTTTTGCACCAGCATGTTCACTTATTTGTGATTTTTTTTTTTACATTTGAGGGCCGGCCCAGTCCTTATCATTCTGTATATTGTGCATGGAGCCGGTCGAACCGCTTCAGTAAGCCACAGTAATATTAGTTGTCTTTCACAGAGGATAAAAACTACGCTATATCCTTGTGAGTTGGGCAAAGTGATCTGGGTAAAAAGGGTATCATGATATGAGTATTTCATATCAGTCGATTTCTCTCTCTCTCTCTCTATCTCTCTCTCTCTCTCTCACACACACACACACACACACACACACACACACACACACACACACACACACACACACACACACACACACTTCTATCATTTTATATATGTATATTTTTATATTCTCAATAAAACGTCAGTGACAACAAGGCAAACTAACTAAGACCATCTGGATGTGGAATTTCTCCAAAACTGAGTCACTGTCAGCGCTCAGGACTTTTAATTGGACCCTCAGAAAGGAAAGAAGTGACAAATGACACTGAACTACTCTTTGTGTGTGTGTGTGTGTGTGTGTGTGTGTGTGTGTGTGTGTGTGTGTGTGTGTGTGTGTGTGTGTGTGTGTGTGTGTGCGTGTGCGTGTGTCTGGGCAAAATTGGACCACGAGCCAGGACACCAAGTGAGGGTGAGCGAGGTTAAAACAGAGGCTCAGGTCTGACAAGATGACGCCTGCCTTGCATTCCATCGAAGCAATAAATGCCACGAAATACAAAATATCTTCTTTAAAAGGCTTTTTGGAGGCTATTTTGGAACAAAAGGACTCATTGAAGGATTAATGCAATTTGTGTGTTGTTATTAGGCAACAATTCAACATTCAAATTGTTTTGGTAGTTGCCTCGAAGGGTGTCAGTGAGTTCCATAAAAAGCATCTGCGGGCTTCGTCTGTGTTGTCCATATTCGCCTTTCATCGTTTCTTAATTAAAAGCAGTATTTAAGAAAAAAAGAATCCATCTATTTTCCAAGTCACTATTCCTCATATACGAGAATAACATCGTTCATCATCATAAAGTTAGAACAAAACATTTTACGAGTACAACACAGCAATCAGGTGTTTGCTGCCATTTCTATGAACTGAATTCAAATATCAAAGGCTCTTTCCACTCGAAGGGCCTATTTCTAGAAATATTGAGAACAAATCCGTCCACGGTTGTGTTGTTGAGGACTTTCCCTTTGCTGAGATCAGCCTTTGGCTGCCCACAAAAAAAGGTCACTCTATAAAACGTGCAGTTTGACTGTACTGGGGAGGAAAGAGGTCGTATTGTGGTAGGGTGAGAAAACCAATCACTATCTGCTGTGAGCACAGTTTGCCTCACAGACTATGATGTATCATGTTTTCAAGACAAAAAGCTGCAATCGTCATGGGCTTTTCTTTTTCTCCAAGAAAAATAAATTACTTTTTTTAGAGAAAAGCTGGAATCCTGTGATAATTTTTTTTCCTGATTCAAAAAAGTTCAACTGTTGCTCTTCTCGCAAAACTCATAGTGAGAACCCGGATAAATGTCAGACATTTTCCCCAAAAAGGTGCAATTGTATCAAAGTAGAGTCAGACTTTTATTCAAGATAAGCAGTTGCAATGCTAGACATGGACACTTACCACATGGTCGATGCCGATGGTGTTCCATCCTTGCATGATGGGCAGGAAGGAGATGAAGGTGGGGATTACCCAGCATCCGCCAATCATAAGGGCCACGCGCATGGGTGTCATTTTGTTGCGGTACACCAAAGGCTGGCAACAGATCGCGTAGTACCTGCACACATGCACAAACGTATAGTTAAATATAGTTACATTATTTTCAAAAGTGACATGTCACACAGTGTCAGCATTCACGATAAAATGGCTCACATTGTGTTTCCTGTTTATGCCACATGCTTGTTGCTAGGCAGAGTTCAGACTATGAGACACATTGATTTTACAATTGCACTGTTTGAAATATAAACAAGACCTTTGACAAACAATGCTGAATGCGATGGGGAACTGCCCTCACTGTCCCTAAAGCAGACTGAACAGTTGCTTCCATCAAGGATTGTGTTGTCTGACGCACCATCACACCCATTTAACGATTTTCACGTCCATATTTGGACTGAAACCACTTCCTGTTTATGTGTGACAATTGATCAGTATTGAGCGGAAACACAACAACAGCACGGGGTCTGCTCGCTTTCGGGAGCTTAAACCTCGGTACTGTGAAACATATGTGCTAACCAGCTGGCCTGGGTGACGGCCATGCAACGTATCCACAATCTTTATCGATCACATTTCTGAACATAAGCGATTGTTCAGAACCTGAACAAGATTGGCGATCTGATCCTCTCTGTCAACTCCCTGGTACTTTGCATACTCCTCAGCATGTCTAGTTGAGTAATGACATAAGATTACTTGAGCCACGCAATTTTCTCTGCGCATTCAAAACATGGGCACAACAAAAAATATTCAGTCCACTCTTTCTTGAAATTGGCTGTTCTTGTCACCAATCTTTCTCTTCGTGACATTTTTTGAAAATACATGCCAGGGACAGGATGTCTTTTCCTTCTGGTTGCTGTCACTTCAGAATGATATTTTACTGAAAACTGTCGTCCGCCTGAACCACCGTAGCCACAAAGTGACAATAAATGAATAAATAACACGCACGCACGCACGCACGCACGCACGCCACTCACGCACGCACGCACGCACGCACGCACGCACGCACGCGCACACACACACACACACACACACACACACACACACAAAGCAGCCCTCAGGTTGAGAGTTTGAGACCTCTGCCATATGTGGATGACATCCGGAACATGTTTAGACTAGATGGAGATAAAATCTGGATCACATGTAGACTAGATGGAGTTGAAAACGACAATATGTTGATCACATCTGGAACTCATCTAAATCTGGACTACATGTAGATGTAGATCACATCTGGATTACATGTATGCTATTTGAAGACCACATCTGCACCACATGCAGATTGTACAATATCTGGACCACATGTAGACTGAAAGTAGATTGCATCTATCAAACAAAAGCAAAAAAATACATACATAAAGAGACATTTCACACAATTTGGAGATAAATATTTTTCGTTGAGCAGAGATGGTGAATATGTTGCTTAACTGTAATATTCACAGTATACTGTATACGTGCTCATTTTAGTTTATTTTGTGGTATAACAACTGTGTCAACACTATAGATTATAGTAGTAGCGCAACAAAAAATACGGGGAAAAAAACACATTTGGTTTGTTATGACACAATTTATGATATCTGAGCGTGTCACATGTCTTCATTCTGCTCTTTTGTGGCTCAGTATCCGTCTTCATTCATTTTCTCATTCTTCCGTTGCTCTTTTGGGGAAGGAAGGAGACGTTGTGTGGCGCAGCTGTTCACTTCTTCATGCTTTTTTTCTCCGTTTCCCCTCCTGTTGTCTTCTTGCCCTCCCAACGCCTTCGTTGAACAAGAGACGATAAGCCCGCTGCAGGCCAAACGCTCCATTCTTTTGTGTCTGATTATGAAAGCTGCTGTAAATGAGCTGACTGAATGCGTCTCTTCTCGCTTTCCGCGTCTTCATTCAACAATGCGCTCCATATTCTGTGACAGGAAAAACCTGCCAGGAGCGGCCGACTCATATGAAGGTTCAACACACATGGAGACGACACAAAGATCACATCAGGACTCCATATAGACTGGATGTACCGTATTTTCCGCACTATAAGGCGCTTCGGAGTAGAAGGCGCACCTTCAATGAATGGCCTATTTAAAAACTGTTTTCACATATCACATATAATGTGCACCAAATTATAAGGCGCATAGAATAGAAGCTACAATAGTGGCTGTGGTTGCATTATGCAGCCACTAGATGGAGCTACGCTAAAGAGAATAAAATACAATACAATACAGCTTGCTTTATCTATGAAGAGCTTTCACAAGAGCTGTCAACGTGTTGCGATCTAAGTTTGCGTGTGACCACATCTCGACCTGTAGGCTATACGACACTGTAAGTAGATCAACTCGGAATCACATCTACTTTGTATACTACAAGAGGATCAAATCTGAATCACACATAGTCTATCTGTGGCTCGAATTGGGAACACATAAAGACTATTTAAAGATCACATCTTGACCGCATGTAAAGGAGATGTGCATCACACATGGATCATATACAAGTACAGACTGCAGACATACATTATGGACGACATCTCCACTTCTGAAAATCATATCTCAAGCACTTGTAGACGATGGGTTCCATTACCATCTACTGTATGGCGCGTGCAGAAGTGCTGCTGTGTTCCAGATATCCGTGCAGGCACAAGCCTCTCTGTGTCTGTTTGGATTTTTGGCAGGTCCTTCTACGCCAAACTGGGTGTTTCAGCATAACCGGGGTGTGTCCTTCGATATGCGTCCGGCACAAGTGACAGTTTGATGTCGGACAGTCGTCGATGGATTTTCAACAATACAGGGTGTACTCTGAGCTACCGTGTTACTGGATAGGTACTCTCATGCAGTGCCATGAAGCCGGCACACAGGCACTAGCACCAATCATCAGCTAACTTCTTCACACAAAAATTGTTGGGTTCAGGAGACCGCAAAATCACTTTCATGCCACATGTCAGGCTTCAGCAACTTCCCTCCATGCGGACATGTACAATCAGAGTGGAAAGCTGTCTCCAATTGCCCACTTCACAGATCTGTGATCCCCTGGCCCAAGTGGCGGTCTGCTTGGAATTCCTGAAAAACTTACTTTGTGTACTTGAACCTCCTGCATGGACTCCAGCACATCAGTTTCTCCTGCCGCCATGTTATGGACCGTGCACCTCCCGCACACCAATTTTAAAAAGAACGAGAAGAGCTGCTTCTATTGGCAGTGAATCAAGTCGGCTGTGTTCATACCCACAACAGCGTAAAACGCACATTTAAAACACAGCCAAGCTATGTACGTCTCCAAAACCCCTTCCTGCGCAGATTTAGACCACGCACAATGCCAAAGTTGTGCTAGGAATGAAAATAGATCCTAGACCCCGAAAATGTTTTTGACCACATGTAGACAATATGTGAAGCATATCCAGACCATTTTTAGACTGTATGTACTGTAGCTCACATCTGGACCAACCCGAGATGTCATAGGTAGGGAATATCTGGATCACATGTAGACCACAAGTAGCCCAGATAGACTGTTTGTGAACCATGTCTAAGAAATATGTAGATCACATCTGGACCTTTTCGAGACTCTACAAAGATGATGTCTGGATCTCACTCAGATCACAAGTGAAGTGAACCACATGTACAGGAGGCTACAGTACGGCATCGGCATGAAGCATTCAATGACGCTTGTGGTTCACAACAACATGGATACTCACTGAAAGACAAACGACTTTTGTTAATCTTGCCAAGGTGCCCCCAAAATGACTGCGGGCCACTGACAGGATCACTATGCAGCACTAATTACTGTCCTGTACATAGTTAGACCTGAGGGAGGCAGTCCGTGACAGCATCAAACCTTCAAACAAGGTCACTAAAGCCAACTGCAGCAGAGGGTAAAAGTTTGTCCATGCTGAACAGGCACAGCTCCCACCTGACATAATATTGGAGCATAAAGTGAGCAACGCGAGCAGGAGAATCCAAAGTATCTAGTCTACATCTTTATCTCAGTGATTGTTCTTGACAAACAGCGGCAATGTGGTGGTTGTCGCGAACATTACTTTTATTCATTTCACTGTCGGTTATTTCTTGTCATTCTGTTTATTCCTCTCATGTGAGGTGGCAGTTATCATGTGAAACAAATTAAATATAATGAAAGAAATGGCAGTGAGAGGGAAGATGAGGCATGATGTGATGATGATGACTGCAGGGGTCCCACGTGGGCTAATAGAAACCGATTATCTCACAATGAATTGTTAACAGAAGGTCCCGGGGTTGCGGGGGTAGCTGGACAATGTAGACCAGGGTCAAAGCCTCTTATCAGTCCCCATGCCAGAATACCCCCCCCCCCCCCCAGGCACGCATACTCAAACGCAGATGAGGAGTGTTGCATTGTGTTTTCATCATAATTTGGTAAAATCTGACACGGGTGAAGAACAAAGGGCTTTTCGCTCCCTCTGAATTCCATCATTCCGCATGGAGGGAAAAATTCATCCCCAGTGAATGCCCCAACAGACTCTGACAGACATCGCACATGACACGTGCCACAAGAAAGGCCGCCGGACCACGGTTTGCCAGATTGCATGGTGACCCATCTGGACCTCAAATCACCACCAGCATGTATTCAGCCATGTTTTACAGCAATGAAAACTGTTCTTAGGTGTATTGTGGGTCAAAATAGGCGATTAAGAAGTACAAAACTTAATTCAATAAAGTTTAAACATAAATAAAAACAAGAATACATTAATCCACCCATCCATTTTCCAATCCGCTTATCCTCACAACGGTCACGGGCATGCTGAAGCCTATCCCAGCTGCCTTCGGCCAGTAGGGTGACACCCTGAACTGGTTGCCAGACAATCGCAGGACACGCAAACAAACAACCATTTACGCTCACAATCACACCCAGGGACAATTTAGAGTGTTCCATCACTCTTATCATGCGTGTTTTTGGAATGTGGGAAGAAACCAGAGTACCCGGAGAAAACCCACTCAGGCACAGGGAGAACATGCAAACTCCACACAGGAAGGCTGGAGCCGGAATCGAACCCTGCACCTCTGCACTGGTAAGCATATCCGCATGGATGTGCTTACCAGTCAATCAACATACCGCCAAGCAAGAACAAGCAAGATGTCCTGTCTCTCTCTCTCTCTCTCTCTCTCACACACACACACACACACACACACACACACACACAC
>NW_017805744.1:4112423-4114936 GCF_001891065.2 Hippocampus comes
ATACACCCCCCCCCCCAGGCACGCATACTCAAACGCAGATGAGGAGTGTTGCATTGTGTTTTCATCATAATTTGGTAAAATCTGACACGGGTGAAGAACAAAGGGCTTTTCGCTCCCTCTGAATTCCATCATTCCGCATGGAGGGAAAAATTCATCCCCAGTGAATGCCCCAACAGACTCTGACAGACATCGCACATGACACGTGTCACAAGAAAGGCCGCCGGACCACGGTTTGCCAGATTGCATGGTGACCCATCTGGACCTCAAATCACCACCAGCATGTATTCAGCCATGTTTTACAGCAATGAAAACTGTTCTTAGGTGTATTGTGGGTCAAAATAGGCGATTAAGAAGTACAAAACTTAATTCAATAAAGTTTAAACATAAATAAAAACAAGAATACATTAATCCACCCATCCATTTTCCAATCCGCTTATCCTCACAACGGTCACGGGCATGCTGAAGCCTATCCCAGCTGCCTTCGGCCAGTAGGGTGACACCCTGAACTGGTTGCCAGACAATCGCAGGACACGCAAACAAACAACCATTTACGCTCACAATCACACCCAGGGACAATTTAGAGTGTTCCATCACTCTTATCATGCGTGTTTTTGGAATGTGGGAAGAAACCAGAGTACCCGGAGAAAACCCACTCAGGCACAGGGAGAACATGCAAACTCCACACAGGAAGGCTGGAGCCGGAATCGAACCCTGCACCTCTGCACTGGTAAGCATATCCGCATGGATGTGCTTACCAGTCAATCAACATACCGCCAAGCAAGAACAAGCAAGATGTCCTGTCTCTCTCTCTCTCTCTCTCTCTCACACACACACACACACACACACACACACACACACACACACACACACACACACACACACACACACTTTGCTCATACTTTTCTGTTAGTTTTCTAGGCATATATCTGCTTTTTGGTCGTCCAGCCTCGACCTTGGATCTGACCTGTCGAGGGCGATGCAGCACAGGTGCATAATGGAGGCGGTCGTGAGAAGCACATCCAGCGAGGTGCGCACCAGGCAGAAGGTTTCGCCGTAGATCCACTGCTGATGCACCAGGTCGATGGCGCCGAATGGCATTACCAGCAACGACACCAGCAGGTCAGCGAAGGCCAACGACACGATGAAGTAGTTGGTCTTGATTTTCCTGCGTTGGATGCACACAATTCATATCATCTAAATATCATTCACTCGTGGGCTCAGTGTTAACAATACAGAGCGGGACGGAGGGGTCTTATCACAAATGAGCCCTTCGATGATACAACCCTGACTCATGTAGGCTGAAATGCTGAGTCATGTGCAATACGAGGCTGCTATTAACAAAATGCACGCCCACGTTGAGCTTTTTTGTTTCTTCCTCACACACTGCAGCTTTTTGTGAAGGCAACAGAGTGGAAGATCAATGTTAGATTTTTTTTTTTAATAATAAATAATAAAATAAAAATTCCCTTCACTGTCACAGTCAACAAACCGAGGTTTGAAATATTAAATAAGAATGTCTAGTTAAGTAAAAATAAATACATAAATAAAAAGAAAAACTAAAACAGTGAATAAAGTTTCTCTGATTTCTTTTTATGAAACAGATCATGGTATTATCATCCTATGTCGTATTTTACTTCTCCACCCATCCAACCATTTTCTGATCCGCTTATCCTCACAAGGGTCGCGGGCGTGCTGGAGCCTATCCCAGCTGTCTTTGGGTGGTCGGTAGGTGACACCCTGAACTGGTTGACAGCCAATCGAAGGGCACACACATAGACGAACAACCATCTGTGCTCACACTCACACCTAGGGACAATTCAGAGAGTGCTGCTTATTGTGAAATTAGTTGAGCGAGATTCACTACAACCATTCAGTGCTCTGTCTAAAGTCTGCTCTCGCAAATGAAAGCATAAAAAAGAAAAAACTGGCTGAATGATGGCCCGTGTCTCTAAAAACTCTGAAGTCAAGTCACTCATATTATCAAGGCACCACTGTATTTTTTTAATCACAGAAACAAACTAAATAAGAAGCAAAATGCACATATAAGAAAGGTTTTCATGAAATGTTTTCATGAAATTCTCTCTCATTTACTTCTTGACACTTTGCGACAGTATCTCTTGTTTCACACAGCTGCACTATGTGGGTGTGCGTGTGTGTGTGTGTGTGTGTGTGTGTGTGTGTGTGTGTGTGTGTGTGTGCGTGTGTGTGTGTGTGTCCCGGTGGACCAAGAGGCAATGAGGCAAGAAGACACAAAGATGGTGTGTCATTGTCCTCCCCTTGGGGAGCCCAGACGCCGAAGCACATTTTCCCTGTTCGTACACACCACACTCATACACACGCACACATACTACTTTCATCCTTGCACGTGACACACCAGTCAGCATGTGCACCTTTTGTACTTTGTACTAAATTCATGGTGTTATCCCCAAACCAAGATTGCACACACTCAAACACACACACACACACACACACACACACACACACACACACACACACACACACACACACACACA
>NW_017805744.1:4114946-4125807 GCF_001891065.2 Hippocampus comes
CACACACACACACACTCACACACACACACACACACACACACACACACACACACACACGCACACACACACGCACACACATGGTCATAGAATGACCGCCATCTTGACAGAAAGTGAGACACAAAGACAAAATGGAGGTTAGGAGAAGAAGGACGGGACAATCTTTGTGACAGCAAACACACACAAACGTGCACACACAGATGTGGTTCTGAGTTGGATAGTATTCCGATATAATCTGACAATTCTTATAACAAGGACAAATGGAGGCTATTGAGACTAATAGCAGGCCAAATGTATTCAATTATTTTCATTTAAACGCCTTTGTTTGTGACGCTGACTCCACAGATGGGGCTTTAAGCCAGTCAGATTTACAAGCCGCACGGTTTCCGGGTAAAATAATTCTGCCTTCTGGATTGGAATTTACCGGTACTTTTGATATATGGTGACCAAAAATTCTTATGTGTTGAACAATTTGCTTTTGAGTTGACGAGACCGGCAAGCAGCCGCATGATGCAAATAATTTTAAAGAAAAAAAATGCAATAACAAAATGATAATAATCAGCATTTTTACAAAGGAACTTTCCAGGCACTCAAAGATACATTGAAAAAGGAACAGGGGAAATGAAGATTTAAAAAAAAAACAAAATATAAAACACCAACAAAAATTCTAAAAGTGATATTTGCAATATTAGTATAAGATTAATTTCAATATCAATATTCTCTCTCTCTCTCTCTCTCTCTCTCTCTCTCTCTCTCTCTCTCTCTCTCTCTCTCTCTATATATATATATATATAGTGTGTGTGTGTGTGTGTGTGTGTGTGTGTGTGTGTGTGTGTGTGTGTGTGTGTGTGTGTGTGTGTACCCCCTCATACTCATCAGTGAGTGTAAATTATAAGTGACTTTTTGCAATTTTTGTCAGTCCGGTCCCTATCCCCCACGAAAAGTTGGAGGTCCACTTGTTGTATATTTTTTGCTTTCTTGCAGAACCCTGAAGGTTTTGTATTAACACTGCTTGCATTTTCATGCTGTTCGAAATTCCCTTCACCTTGTCAAAGGCCTCAGTTCCAGCAGAAGAAAATCAATCCAAAAGCATGAGGCTGCCATCACCAAGGAAAAAAAAAAGACATTCTAAAGGACACAGTATGGTACCTGAGTTGCCTGTCCTTGCAGACAGCCACCATGACCAGTAGGTTTCCCAGGATGCTCATCGCCATTACAAGAGACAGGAAGCAGATGAGTGCCAACCGCTTTGGCATGCTGTTGCTATGGAGACAACAACACAGACATACATAAACTACAACTCTTTCTTTTAAATATTTCCTGTCAATCACAGAATTAACTGACAAAACTGGTTTCAAACTAGTTTGAAAATGGACTGAAGACCTTGGCATGTGACTGTGTGTGCCTTCAGGTTCAGGATTCAAAGTTGGATTTTCAGGCAGAGTTTGGAGAAGCAGGATTTGAAGCCACCATTCGGGTTTTGAAATTTGGCCTTAAAATAACTTTTAGGTTTTCAAATTAGGACTTCACCGAGGCCTTTAAAACAGAATTTCAAACAGCGATTAGGCTTTCAGAGTCTGTCCTGTTTAGGTTAACGTTTTAAGCCAGTGTTTAGAGTCTCAAAGTGGAGTCTTCAGAGAGGGTTATTGTTTCAAGTTAGGGTTTCTAGCCATATTTGCGTTTCAAAGTGGGGGTTCAAGTCAGGTCAAGTCAAGTCAACTTTATTGTCAAATGTGCTACATGTGCAACATATAGCACAGATGAAATTTCTTTCCTCAGGGGAGAGAGGAGCCGCTGCGGGTGTCCGCACCACCATCAAAAGAACAGTTAACATAAAATGACAAAATAATACAACACAACACATAAGCCATAGACAGTTGTGCAATCTTAACCACTTTTCTGCATACAGTTTGTTGTTTGAAGCAGTTACAGATGAAAGAGGAGCGAATCAGTGTCCTTTCACCAGTGGATCAAAGACGTCATGCTGAAAATGTGCATGTCTGCTACAAGCTAAGTTTGAAAGCAAACAAGAAGCTGTAGCGTCCAGTGACGAAAAAGAGATTGGCTCACATCTCCTGTCCCATGTAAATCCGCTTCAATTCCAAGCCACCACTCCCAGTTCCACATATGCATTGACGCTCCTTTCTTCTCATCATCGGCTCCACAAGCCATCCATCCATCCAGCCGCAGACTGTCGAACAGCACAGACATTCCCGCTGAACAAAGCGGGGCTGTGAAAAATGCTCCCCATTTCAGGCGCAAAAAACACAATCGCCCCGGGGCTGTCCAGCAACGACAGTCAGATGGGGCAGAGAATTCCTCCCAATCAAAATCAGTGCTGGTACACGCGTGCTGCCGAGAAGGCGCAACCACCAAGCACAGATTCTTTTCCTTTGACAAACATCATGGCCAAAAAAATGTTGAAAACAATCCACAGCAGGTCCACACGACGTAACAACACACACAATGTGACAAAAGAAAACACAAAAACAACAAAAGAGCAAGGCTCTTGAAGAGCACTTGCCGACAGCTGCGTACTCGGGCGCCATCTTGGGGAAAAAAAAGCCAGTGTTGTGACTTTAAAGCACTATTTTCCTTTTGTGTTCAAATTCCCACTCCTGTTGATCCTATTGAGCACCACATGGGGAACCCCAAATTGTGAATAAAGGCCTTGCGGAATGCGTGTATTCTCTCTTAATGGGCAAACACACAGCCACCTTTGTGAGGCTTAGCGGGTATCAAACACAACCTCCGATAAATTGTGTATGAGTCTGCGACCAGGTCACGGTGAATCCCAATGAATGCAAAAAATGTGCTCAGTGGCACTTTTAGACTGAAGAATGAAAGCGCAAGGACAGTGACCCGTGAGCTAAGCTAGTTAGCATGAAAGATGGTCACGCGGTGTCACTTGTTGCTTGGTGGAGTATCCTGAGGCCCAGCTAACAAAATGGGAATTGAAAATGTGTTATTTTCACAGTATGGGGCACGGAGCTCCGCTGCCCACACACAGCAGAAAAAAGGACAGGGAGAGGCGACAGGAATGGACTTGCGCTGTGACAAGAAGAAGTCAGAGTTTCAAGCTTGGGTTGGGGGTTTTGAAGAAAGGTTTTACGACTGGGTTAGGGTTTTCAAATTGCCTTTCAATTTAGGGTTACTGTTTAAAAATGAGGGTTTCAAGCTGGAGTTGAAAAGTATAAAAAGTAGGGTTTTAGTGAGTTTTAGTGTTTGAATTTGGGTTTTGAACGAGGTTGAGTTTCAAGAGAGGGTTAGGGTTTTGAAGGTTTCAAATTAAGGTTTAAAGCCATGATGAAGGTTTAAAAGCAGTGTTTGAAAGTGTTAGCTTTTAAAATTAGGGTTTCAAACAAGATTTACTTTTACTTGAGTCAGAATACTTGAAACTAACAGTACACTCAGTACAATTTTTGGCTTTCATACTCTGAGTTATGGCGGCAGGCTGTTGCGCGACATGAAAAGGCTTTTGGGCTTTTAAACATGGTCCATCATCATGTATAACATTTTTGACGACATTTGATGTAAGGCTTGGTCTGCTATGAGAAACTGCTTTCATTTCAACTCAAGTCTGATTCAAAATAATTAAATTCCTTTGAATAATATGAGCCTCAGAGTTGACGTCTCAACTCTGGTGGAGATATCGACATGAAAATGACCACTATTATCATCTTTGTCATAACTGCACGGCTCACTGCCGCCGCAGGTCAGTGCACACAAAAAAAAAAAAAAAAAAAAAAATCGTTATCTTGAAGCCCTCTATGTGGATCTGTAATGAAGCCCAGTTGAAATAGTAAAAGAGTGATTGACAGCTGTGAGAACATGCTGTGCCGCCACATTGTTAAATGCCACCTCGAGTGAGATTAACATCAAATCATTTCATTCAAATATCAATGAAATTATTTCCCCTAAAGCCATGAGCAGCCACTCCAAAATGGGAATCATCACACTGTGTGAAACATTATCACGTCAAATCCCAGAGGTAAGCAAAGCTCCGTTGAGTTTTGTCTCACCAAGGTTAGACATTGGCTGCATTTGTTCGGTATGGAGAGCAGAATAATGAATTTCCTCAATTAAATTTGATCGACAGGCTTAGTCCTCTTCAATTTTATGACGAAGAGGAATTTTTGGTGAGATACCAGTTTATCAAGGAGAAAATTTTGGAGCTGAACAGGAAGACTGGACAAATTTTCAAACATGATGACAGTGGCAGAAATTCAGCTGTACCTCCATTGCTACAGCACCGGATTTCGTTTTGAAGTTTTTCGAGCAAGATTTAAACTGAGCGACTTCTCTTTTCTCTTTTACTCTGCTAAATCTGTTAAAACTGTCAACCAGTTCCTGCCAAACAGTATCTTTCTTTTTCATTGGGTTGTCTGTTTACTTGTCATTAATTCAGTCAGCTAGTTTTTGTCAAAAGAGCAAAAGTTTGAGGTTCTCTGTCAAACCATTACGGAGCCGTTGAAGTTCATAAATAATGGTAGGCTAACGTTTTTGCAAGCTAGCAAATACGTAAACCCGTTGTATCTCACGAGTGGCAAAGGTTTGCGAGTGTGTGGGCATGTAACGAAATGTTTTTCCGAAAGGGTTTGCGACCAGTAAAACGAAACTGTGAATCTCTTGAAAATGTCTTTGCAATGTTTAATGAACCCTGACAAAAAACAACATTGTTCACATACTCACAAACCTTCTGGATTGGAAAGTCTGGCTGCAGTTTTTAGGCGCTTCAGCCGGCAGCCACCGCCAGACCCCTCTCCAAACCTTTGCCGCTCTGTGAGGCACGGGTTGTAAAATTTAATCAAAAAAAAAAAGCACCCATTGCCACAGGGTTCTTCACAGTAGTGTAGCGGTTTAGCCTTTTCGTTTAATTGCACGATTAATGATTCATTTTAATTTCAATATCCATAGTCCTATAAATTGGTTTAAACTCAGTTGAACTGAGTTTTACTAAACTAAGACTAATTTTACATGGTGCCACAGGGCTCTGCTTGATTTTAAAACCGGATGAACTAATTTCAAAACTAGTTTGACTAATCTCTGATAGGAGCCCGTCTGAGATTAAATGAAACCTTGTTGGACCAACCCAGACTTCTTCACAAATGGACTCCAGTGCTCCCTGACTATATTGAGATTCGTAATTTGCAGCCCCGCTATGTTGCATCATTACACTTCCCCATCAACTGACTGGTGGAGCATGATTGCCCTGGCCTCAAATGCGCAAATGGGATGTTTTTCATGCACGATTTTTTTTTTTTTAATAAAATATTGTTCCAAACCATAGAGTGGACAACACAAGGCCATGTTTGCTCTGGCATGTGACGGCTATCAGCAAGTGGTCACGTTCGCCTCCCGTCGCTTTCCACTTCACCAAGCATCTTCCTTGCCTTCCGATTCATTAAAACACACCAGCGAGCGGCTTCGCTTGTGCGCCACATAACAAATGTGTGTGCGGCTGTGTCAATGAGATGATAAACACACTTGCGCTGCATAGGAATTTCACGGCGAGAGAAGAACTCCAGGCGGTGTTTCGCTCAGAGCAGCTTGTCAGCATGTATTAACGTAATGATTTTTTTTTTTTGTTAACGCTGATATGACATGTGAACTGTTTGCAACGGGAGAAGAACATTTTCCATTTGCAGCTTTATGGAAACAAACTTTTTTTCACACCTTATGCAATTGTAGCAAGAAGGTGACCATTCCGTCTTTTTTTTTTTTTTACTGATGGTACTTTGACAGTGCTGAGTTATAATTTACTTTTGTGTGATCTCTTTTTGATAGGCAAAATTCCTGGGGCACCTTTATTTGTGACCCCAAACCCCCAATACAGGTTTTTGTTTTTACCAAATCCATTATTACAACAATGCTGTCGCTTGGACTTCAGCACAACAACAAATAATGAAATGAAATAAACGTCGCTCTTCAAGTATTTCAATGGTGCAATCAACCACAATCAAGCAATTCAATCATGTCTGCAGATGCCATTTACGAGTATCACGGTTGGGCCGTGTTGGACATCATGGCGCAACGCAGCGGAACAATTTACCATCATTTTCAATCGGAAATACTAACAGCCGAGCCAGCTCATTTCATGCTTCTGACAATCAACGATGAACACTTGCCCTTATAGTTAAGAGGACGTATTAATATACAATGTGGGAATATTTCTCTCTCTCTCTCTCTCTCTCTCTCTCTCTCTCTCTCTCTCTCTCTCTCTCTCTCTCTCTCTCTCTCTCTAGAGATGATATGATCAGGGTTTCGTCAAAGTAGGGTTTCAAAATTGCATTTCAAGTCAGGATTCTATTAAGGCTCTTGAAATAAAATGGACGACTTCCTGTGCATTTTACAGCAAAGCTTCTTGAGACTTGTGGGTCTTCACATGATTTCCATGCATGCCAAATTCTATGTTGTTAAGTCAAACTGGCTTTGGGTACTGAATTTCTAAAAACCGCAGGGGTGCTAGGTGGGTGGGGGGGAAATAATGAGGGAGAAATGAAACAATTTCAAGAGGGCCTTGGCACCTTGTGCCTTGGCCCTAATGATGCCCCGTCTGAGTCAACACATGACTTTTCCGTCGGGAGCAATCATTTGGAAAAGATAGGATGCCCAAGGCGGGAGTGTTAGAGAAGTCAATGGTTCAAAAGGCAGGAAGATGAGTCTAGGAGAGAAAGAGAAAGTGCTAATATGTTGTGATCTACTTTGGTACACTAGAAGTCGGTGAACGCACTCTGTGGAATCTTTTGAATGATATTATTGCGCTTGGCTTCTCATTGTTTCGGGATACAAACAGTCACTGTGTGAGTCAGATTGAGATTAAAGTCTCTGAGCTCGAAGTAGGGTTCCAAACATATGTTCGGCTTTCGAACAAGGACTCGGGTTTCCAGTTGGGGTTTCAACTTCAAGGCAGGGTTTTGGTTTGAAATTAGGGTTTTAAGATAGGGTCAGGATATTAAACAAAGATTATGGTTTTGGAATAGGTTTGTAAACCAGAGGTACAATGGAAGGTTTTGAGCAAGGGTTATATGTTAGTATTTCAGAGTAGGGTGGAAACCAGGGTTTTAAATCAGAAGTCAACCCCAAAATTTTCTTGACAAGAATACTGTGCCTGCGCTAGTCGAATTATGGCATTCTGGTTAATACTGCATACATGGAATAATAGTTAAGCAGTAAAGTCCACCCATTTGTCCATCTCAGGGAGAGGCCATTTTGCCACTTGCTGTCGATTGAAAATGACATCGCAGTTGCTCATGGTTCAGCTAAGCCGTGTCCAACCAAGGGTGATGGTTCCTGAGTCGTTGTTCAAACCTGGGTTACAGTTTAAAATTATGATTACTGCTTCAAATTAGGATTTAAATCTTTGGTTCGGATTTCAAACAAGGATTACGGGTTGAAATTAAGGACTTCAGCCATGGTTTGAATTTTAAACTGAGGTTTTAAGCCTGGGTTGTGGTTTCAAACAAAGGTTAGGTTTTCAAAACTGAGTTTCAGGCCTTTTCTTGTCCCTGTAGTTTTGGCAGCTGGTCCAAACGAACATATTAAAGTGGTGAGGAATTATTTTACTCCACAGAAATAATGAAAAGTAAAAAGATAAAACATTGACCAAAATGAAACATGCACTGTCCTCTTTGAAGAACGTGTCTTCATTACATATTCCGCTCATCATCATGTTGTATTGAACGTGAGCCAGAGCGCAGCGAATAAATAAATAAATAAACATGCCATGATTGCGGCAGTCTTAAGCAAAACAAGCTGCAGGCTGAAGGATGTTTTGCCAAGTGTACAAAAAGACAGAAAGAAAACAAAAGAAGTAATACGTTCTTGTTCTTCATTAAAGCACACAGCCTGAGTGAGGTCAACACAATAACAGCCTGAGCATGTAACTATCACAGCACACATTTAATCCTATATAAATAAATAAAAAAAAAAAAATAAATAAATATATATATATCCATATATCCATATATAAAACAAATATACAGTGTGTGTATATATATATATATATACAGTATGTGTATCTGTGTTGTGTGTGTATCACCTGTCAGTGAAAAGCTCCTCCATCACCGGCATGTAGCCTGAAGGGCTGACGCTCATGTCACCATAAATACAGAGAAGGCCTGCAGACAAGACCGTTAACACCTTCATCATCATCATCATCATCATCATCAGCTCAATTACACCCCATTAGATTTTTTTCATGACAGGAAAACAAAAGCAAATGTGACATCTAACAGAGATGCTGCGCTCAGCGCCGGATTAAACGGATGATTTAGTCACCACAAATTAGCTGTTGGCTGTTTTAACCGAATACAATTAATGAAATGACGCTCACTATGAAGCAAACACTGAACATTTTGTCTTCTCGAATATAACTGGCTGTCTAATTCAACATAATATCATGTTTAAAAACACACAACAACATACACACACACACACACGTACACATTTATTCAGATTGTTTCCGGATCAAATTGCAATAGGGACTGTCAAATCTTGTTTTCCCCAGGGACTAAAATAGCTCCTGACATTTGGATCAAAAGGACACAGGATTAAGGAGTCAAACACAACAAAGGATGTCCCAAAGAGCTATTTTGAGTCTGGTGATGGTGGAGGTGGTACGTGTGTGTGTGTGTGTGTGTGTGTGTGTGTGTGTGTGTGTGTGTGTGTGTGTTCAAAAGGCCAATGAAACTCAAGTTTTAAAATCCACACTTCTCAAAACAGTACTGAATAATCCTTTTCAAAAATTCATGACCGCTCAGGCTAATTCAGGAATGACTCCATTGCATCCTTGGCAATGACCCTCAAGTGGCCGTTTCAATGCGCATGCACAGTTTTTCAAACCTTCAAATTCATAAACGGCAGTCTGATCACCTTAGTTTAGTCAGTTTTACTTTTAACCAATGTCACTGCCCTTGCCTGGATGTTTCAAAATTCAGCATCATGGAAATGTTAAATCTTCAAAAAAAAAAAAAGGAAATATATACTTCGTTGTAATGTACAAATTTGGTTGACACAAAGGAAAAACCTTCAGATTAAGTCGAGAAGATTCGTAAATGATTTTCCCTTTGCCTTAATAAATGACATAACGTGAAGGTAAAACTTCCAGCTCACACGAAGAGATTTTTTTTTTTTTTTTATTGAAGCCTACATATTGACTGTGACGGATTACTTATTATTACTATTATTATTACTTATTATATATTTTTTAAATTTATTTCATGTTTTCTTTTTTTCAGTGTAGTTGAGTTCATAAAAAAAAAGTAAAGAGATGACCATTGTGTTTGGGTCATTGGTTCAGAGATCCTCCTCACACATTCCCAATCAATTAGCTTTTAATATGTTCCCAGAATGCAACACAAGCGCAGGAGTTCCTCAGTAAAAGCCAAGGTCAGCTGGCAGCCAAACGTTGTTGAAATTATTATTTTATTAGACTCTCTCCGCTCATTGGCAACCATTTTATTTTAAATGTGCTTTCATGACAGAGAGAATAAACAGACCCCAGCTCTGTTTGGACCCACTGTCTCTTCACGTCACGTATAATTCATCGTTGCAGTATCAGCTTCTAGCTTCAGAGAAGTAGACTGTCCAAAGGATTTTGTCCAATTGCTACCAAATGTTTTGAATACTTTATAAGGTGCGACACTAAAATGTGAAGCATTTGAGTTGTTGTCATTGTGTGAGGACGGAGTCAAAAAACATGAAACTCTCATCACTCCACAACCTCATAAATGATTTATGTAGCAACATGAAATTTGGTAGGAACACATATTATCACGTGCAGACACACAAACAAATATCCCAGGAAGGTCTGAAAGAGCAGGAATTCTTCCATTTGAATTTAACGCAAGTGTTTTAGGCTCAGTTGGCTCAGTGGTGCCCAACAGGATGTGAAAAAAAAAAAATCAGCCCCTGAAACAAGTTTCACTTTGCAACATGAAATTTTGCAGATATGAGTAAATGCACAAAAAGGTTTCAAGAAGCCATGCCTTAAAAGCCACAGAAAAGTCTGCCGTTTTGGCTTGAAGTGACCATTTTAAGCTCAGTGGTACCCATCAGTATTTCAAAATAAAATGTCAAAAAATTCAGCCCGCTGAAATCAGTTTCACTTATTAACCTAAAATTTGGCAGAATTTTTTACAATGAGTAGATGCACAAAAAAGAAGCCATGCCTACAATTCTGCCATTCTGCAAGTCTGCCATTTTGAATTGAGGCGAGGTTATCAGGCTTCTGCAAAGCTACATCGATGACTATTCAAGGCCAAATTTTGGTCCCAGCACATCTCTGTAACCTCAGACGTAACCAGGTTCTCCAAAGGTCAAACTTTTTGCGGGAAGGAGACAGTCAAGTGGGCTGTAGGAGGACGATGATGATGATGATTGAATCAAACTCCCCTGAGAGAGCACATGCACATGATGTCATCGGTCAATAATTCGACAGTACTCAGTCTCCTTCAAGTGATCGGCGTCACTTTATGCGTTCAGCATCTCTCTGCTGCCCATATGATATTTTCAAATAATTGCAGGATGCACTACCAAGGATCATCAAACTTGGCTGCCATACTTGTTGGGTTTTTCATCAGTTTTGTTTTTATTTCTCTTTGTGTCAAAATATTGCTTTAAGTGAAACTGGCCCGTGGCACAACTATGGGTTTTGGTTGCAGTTAGGGGGCTGTTGATAATTGGTTAGGATTAGTGGGCGAGGTGTTATGGCTGGTGGATTAGGGTTAGGGATGACATTTAGATACCAAAGCTTTCTTTGTAGAAAGGTGCACAAATTAAACGACACCACTATCTTGACTAGACTACTAGCGTGCACGCAACACAAAGGGTTGGACCATAACGTCATCCTAACCCCCCCCCC
>NW_017805744.1:4125823-4133228 GCF_001891065.2 Hippocampus comes
ACCACAGCAACCCCAGCAACAAATTTTCAACAAAGTGATGACTCAAACATCTGAGAACTTTGACGTTGATGTCTACATCGGTACCTCAGGTACCAAGTATGTTTATTAAAGGTTAATCATGCTCCGACCTTGTAAGCTCATTTTAGACTCCCTCGGACCATCTAACATAGCAAACACTTCATCTCTCCAGCTGGCTTGGATTCTTTCAGCATCCACTTTTATGAGTCAATTGACTGTCAAGGCCTAATTACAGTCCCAAAGTTGATACCTGATAGCCTAGCACTTTAGGCGAACGATGCTAATGGCAAATGCAGAGCTGGTCTATGTGGGATTTCGTCCAAATCCGCCCAGTCCAGTCGTGTGCAAGAGGACTAAAAGGAGCTGTCATCCATCTCAATAGAACAACCCCTGAGGAGGCCATCAACTAGCAATTAACATGTAAATTAAAGACGAAAATTCAGCATGGAGCAGTCGCACTCATGTGTCAATGCGGGGAAAGGCTCGTTAGTGGGCAGGACAAACAAGAACAAGGAGGCGTTCGGCCACCGCCGCACAAATCTGTCAGCTGTGTCGCCCCCTGGCCAAGGAGCCAACTGGCAGGCACTTCTGATTACTAGTGTCAAACAAAACACACACTCTGTGATACTCTGTCTCATTCCACTCAAAGAGGCAAAACTCAATTGCTGCATAAATATTTTATGACTGTGCTTACAGTGAATTCTTAAAGAATGTAGATATTTGTTTCTTAATAATTGCTGAAAACGTACAAAGACCGAGAACTACGTTGTACTCAGTTGTGGGGCTGTAGAATAGTTTCCCTAATTTTTGTGGATATGGCTAAACTGGGCTCAAGTCAGGCACTTTGGCCCAGGCATGACCTCCCCCCTCCCCCACTACATACGAACTTTAGCACCTCCATTCGCATCGCGGTTATCCGGTACGATTGCATCATGTAGATAGCCAGTCTACACCCTGCCAAAAACATCTTCCATTCACATATTCTTCAGATAGAGCAGCTAATTTTCAGGTGTGAGAGTGTACAGTACACATCATTGTGAGAAGCCAGAATAATGAGAACATTTTATTTGATTTTTTTTCCAAAATGTGACTTAACTGCCACTGTGGACAGAGGCTTTGGGATGGCTTTTCTGCCTCAGAGCGCCTTGTTTTGCATAGCATGACAAAACCCCACGATAATGCGGTGGGATATTTCAGCTACCAGAGGCTTTACCGGATATATTTTCTCAACTCAAATATGTAGTTAATTACATGTAGGCATGATACAAGTGCGAGAGACAAAGTGGCCTCTATTCTTCCAACCTGTATTTGATTGACATTTGGCAGTTCACAGTTAAGTGGTGCGTTGTTTCAGAGCATTCAACGGACACACCCACATCATCTGAGATCTGGAGGGGGGGTACATCCTGCACTCCTGTCTTACTTCTCTTGCTACTATATTTGGGTCCACCTCTTGCCTCCACACCCCACCACGCAAACCATGAAACTTAACAGTTGTTCCCACTGTTACTCTGCATATATACTTATATATTATAAGTATGTATGTTTACTCTACATTGGATGTTAAAGAGGAAATCAACCCCAAAATATTCTTTAAAATATTCTGTTTGAAGTAGCCACACTAGTCTAAAGACGGCATGAAAGTTGCTGGCCCGAGGCAAACACGGGAGCAGGCGGATAATTGGGGTCAATTGAGAACAAGAGAGACAGGGACGGAGCGTGAATCTCTCAGAAGAAGAAGTGGAGTGCCGATAGTATAAACTGGAAAAGGGTCCTATCACCGAGTCAGAATCTGAGCTGACCTCCTCTGAGCCTGGAGGCAAACTGGCCAGACTTGTTTATGTCAAGTGGGAAATAACGACAAAAAGTAAAACATCAACCCTCAGATGGAAGACACAAGAATTCCACTAGTCCTTTAATTAAAGGAAGACTTCTTTAGTTTTACATGTGTGACTTGATTGGTATTCATTAATTAGTTTAGCTTGTGAAAAATTCAGAAGAGGATCTCTATAGTGATGTATTTCCCTTTTATGGTAACACAACACATTTCAACAGTTCAATGAGACGTAATGTGTGTAATTTACTGCTGGCCAGTAGACGCACGCACATTGGACAACGAGAAGAACACAAAGAAAACCAATTCCACAATGCATGGCAAAAATTTGGTCGACCAGAAAGAGCAATCAAAGTGCACCCTGGCGTGTTATTCCACACTTTTTACAAATGTTTTGTTGAGCCTTCGTGTGCACAACTGCACGAAAACAGACAAGGAATGATTTACAGTTAAAGAAGGACACGCCGCGCCCACGACATTAAAAACAAACACCGTACCGAGTATTTTTAATGAGCAAGAAGTGGGAGATGAACTTAACTGCTTTGTCTCAACCCTTTGCGATTCCCGACAGGTACAGGTGGTGTTTTGGATGTTATGTCCACAATGCAAGCGGAGTCCAAGCTCATAAATTAATCTAGTGAGACATCGGATCAAAGCACCATTGTCATCGTCATGCAAGTAAGGTAGTAGGATATACTGTATTAATTACAGTATTGTCCATGCGTTTGTCGCAAGCAAAGACATGGGTGCTTCCTGCCTCACTTTCTGGTCTGGTCATTTTCCAAATTGTATTTTGTGCCATCAAAAGCAGGTGGAATCTCACTTTGTAATGGCTAGAAACAATATGGCTTTATTCTTACAGGATTACAGTAATGCTATTGAAAAGACACTTTCCATTCGACAAAGCTATGTGTGTGTATATGTCATTGAGCAGTCTAATGCAACGTTTCCACACGTGTGACAGTTCTAGCTAACATATTTCATGAAGATGATGGCATATTTACATGAAAAATAATAAAGTTATGAATTCAATTATAGAGAAAATATGATCTTGTTATTGCTGCAAACTGGTGTACATATGTGAAGTATCCCTTCAAGAAATAAGTTATTTGAGTTCCCAGTTTTACAATTTACAGGATGACAATGACACGCAATGATAAAAATGTGAATGCTTTTCAATGTAAGATCGTCCATCTGTGTAGTATAAAAGATTCAAATTTGGCAGCAAACATTCAATGAATTTCAATCAATCATCTTGGGAAAGAGTACATTTCTAAACGACCTATTAAAATGGACAAAAGGACCCTAAATGATGCTTCAAACCAAAATGCCAGCTTCCTATCTTCCTTAGACTTTACCACGTGTCATCTCGTGAGTCATGATAGACATTTGTATCAAAGTGCATGTTGCAAAGTGGAACTTTTCTTTGAAATCTGATCTGCAGTTGAGTTATTCGAGTTTTGTGTTTTATGGCGAGTCATCAAACACCCCATATAAACAGCAATGATTTACATGTCAATGTTTTAGCATCAGTAAAAAAAAAAAAAAAAAAAACATTTCAGGCAGCATTGGAAATGCAGAAATGCAGCTCTGGTGGTGTGTGGGTGGCGGGTGTGTGTGTGTGTGGGGGGGGGGGCGGGGGGGGGGGGGGTTTACAGTCAACGAAAACTAACAAAATAACTAAAACTTAAATTGGCCAAACATTTTTATTAACAAAATAAAATAAAAATGAAAATGCTTTTATAAGATGAAAATGAAATGAGACTACATCTTATGTTAATAAAACAACTATCTCATGTTTATAAAGGTAACTGTTTTACATTATAATTACAGTGAAAATATCCTTAATTTCCATCTTTCTCAATTAATTTTACACGAGAGATTTGGGGTTCAATTTAAATATATTCATTGTGGTATTGCTGTATGTTCGAGACATTTGTTTGATGTTTATATTAAAAAAAAATACTAAGACATTTTCAACTAAAACAAATCATTTTTGAAAAAAAATAAAAACAAACAAACAAACCTTCTCTGAAAACATTAAAATTAAGTGAATGTAAAAATTAAAAGTTACAATGAAATAAAATATAACCATCATGAAAAATCCGAAACTATTACACAGTAACCGAGGTGCAGCCTCACGTATTGGGCATGCCAGGAACAGCTACAGTATGGTACATTACGGTCACATCTTTGATCATTCTATAATCATGTCCATTGTCAAGTCTATGAAAATTTCTTATATACATTTTATCATCAAGTCCATTGTCATGTCCAGAAGCACGTCTCTCATTAGTCTATAGTCATGTCTGCAGTCTGTGTGTGTGTGTGTGTGTGTGTGTGTGTGTGTGTGTGTGTGTGTGTGTGTGTGCGTGTGCGTGTGCGTGTGTGTGTGTGTGTGTGTGTGAGACACATGCGCACTGATAAAGAAAAAGAAAGCACACTTGACCCCAAAGTCCACTTCCTTCATATTGTGATAATGCAAGATGTTATCTGCAAGCCATCTCTCTATCTTGAATTGTCTCGTCAACATATCTTTGGATTGCGCTGAGTTCTGGAAACTTGGAACCATAAACGCATATAAATGTTCCCCCCGCTGCTTGACTCCTTGCTCAATTAAGCGCCAAAGAGGATGAAAAATACATTACAGTTTGACTGCTGAGTTGATAATCAACCAGCTAAACTTTATTCCATTGATTTGAAATGTTATACTGAGAACCAGGATGTGTCTTGTGGTTTTTGGGTGTTCATGCACATGCGACAACGACTCCCATGAACAACGCAGAATACACTTAACTCTTCTTTGACATGCAAAGCCTGTCTATCAGATGCATCATTTTGTACAGTGGTGCCAGTTTAATAGGTTTTGTGACCAAAGAGTTTCATCCATTCCAGGCTCCCACAAAAACAAACAAACAAAAAAATAGTGCCTGTATTTGTTCACAAGAAAAATAATATGACTGTATATACTAATAATAGAACCTAATAATATAGTGTAAAGAATTAAAGACTTTCTACATTATGACTTACTGCTGCAATCCAATTCATGCTCACCTGGACACCAGGTGGCAGTCTTATAATGTACAGTTATGTCGACAGAAATGAAAAACAATAGACTTCTTTTACTAGTCTAATTGACTCAGCGTGTTGCTGTAATAGCAGTCATTTTTCGAAGAGGATAAAGACTATATGTCTGTGACTATTGTTATGTGATCAGTCTAAAGTCTTCCTCCACCATTTGTGTTCAAATCTCCTTATCTTAACTGGTGGTAAAACTATAAGCATGGAACCTCAAACCATGAGCATGTCAATTGCATCTTCCATGATATGTTAGCATTTAGCTAGCGGAGGATGTCATTCTGAAGGCACATTAGTTTGGTTGTTAAAATACATCTCTTTTATGTTTAAGCCTAAGGCTTCTAAAACCGCAACTACTGATGCTAACTGTTAGCAAGTCAACAGCATTTTGCGTTAGCATGTCAACAGCATTTTGCGTCGTTTGTTTGCATTAAGCTAAGTGGACTTTTTCAATGCTATGTTCCTTTGAACATGATGCGTAAGTCTTTATTTTTAGTGTGACAATAAATTTCAACTGGGAGTGTTATTAAATAGCTTGTAAATGAATTTTTAGTTGATTTGGGTTCACTGTCACCATGGAGAACTTGTATTTCAAGTTTGCGCTAGCAGACAAAGCAAAACAAACAAACAAAAAAAAAACAAAAGTGCCAAATGACTGCTGATTCTTTGAAAAACTTTTAAATCCTTGATACCAATTACTGTATTACTTTGCTATTTAGACAGCGCTTTGAATAGATCTAATGGCATATTCGGATGTTTCAGAAATAACACAAAAACAGGATAGGTTCCGCAAAAGCTCATCTCTTTTCAATGAAAATTGTAAAATGTAAAATGTGATTGCTGATCTAAGTCCTCCCATAGATTTGAGGTGTCATTGTCCTTCTCTACCAGGTTGACAGACGTTTAACATCAGTTGTTTTAATGAATTCACAATTTATTTGGGATGCGCGCTGTTTAAGCAGCAGCAGATGCCGAATTTTACCACTGCAAAACAAGGTGGACTCGTCCAAACCGCATCCACGAGATGCTTTTAAGTCCATAAAACCAGAGAAAGTGCTTAGTGATTTATTGCCCTGAGGAGACATGGCCGCTCCCATGCAAACACACGCACGCACACATGCACGTGCTGCACTTATCCGGCAGCAGCTTTCCCAGCTGTAAAGCTTCAAGACCACTCTCTTATCTGCAGATAGATGAGACACAACATTAGGTACACCTGGACACTCAAGACAGTACAAGACTGGTAATGGAGTGAGAGCTCAGTTCAGTGAGTGTTAAAGGATTAAATGATTTTTCTGTGGACATGGGGGTTAAATTGTTCTTGAAGATATTTATTCCATTAATTTAGTTGGTCCATTTTTATGGACTAACTGATTGATTCATTTATTTTGATGTACATAACAAACTAAAATAAAGTATGAAAAAACATTTTCAATTGACATTTACATTTATCTTATTTATCAAATTAGTTCATTCCATCAGGACTGACAGAAGGTCCTCGAGCTCACCGACGGGCGCCCAGTTTGCTGAAGAATGATGCTAAACTTAAAAAAAAAAAAAATATATATATTCTACATGAATTCTACTCTCCGTTCTTTTTCAAGAAAATGATCTGTGACCCTGGCATACCAACAAGGCGTCTTTTCCAGGTTCTTAACTGTGGTGATATAAGTCAGTCTGCGAACACAAGCAACTACAATAAAACACACCAGAAATAAAAGATTAATCTGTCGCTAGTCGTTTTCAACAAAGAGAGTGTTGCCATTCGAGATGACTAGAAGTCTCCAGTTCAACTCAGAACAGAATGAGAATTGAAAAATGCTATCACGGATGCCTACACTATAAGATCGGTGATTGGCTCATGTTGCTGTCAATCATAACGAGATTCCGCCTCTGATCATCCAATCTTCATGCAGAAAGCTCAGCGTCCAGGCGGGGCCGATACACGCCCACTGTCCATAGACTCCCAGAGACGCCGGGCGTCCGTGGGCGGGACAAAAACCAGCTTGTATCCAATGACTCGTCTCCGTTCAACGCATTGGGACAACCTACCCTGAACTCTCGAGAAGCCCGGAGTCCGGGCAATAGATGCTCTGCGGACGCTCGGCGTCCACCGTTTAAAGCAGGGGTCCCCAACCGCCTTTGCCCCACGGACCGGTTTAAGTCAGACAATATTTTCAGGGACCGACATTTAAGGTGTGGTGAATTAATACAACAAAATAATATGGTATGAGCTGCATGCAAACTGTGGTGTTTTCGAAATATAATAATAAACACAAGGAGCGTCTAATCTGGCCGCAACACTCCGATCGCTATGGCAATGTTTAATGCCTTCAAAATACGATACAACGCAAATTCAAAGTGCATGAAAATGACGACTCACCACAGCACCGAGCTTGATTTTCTGCACCCAGACGGTCCCATCTCGGGGTAATAGGAGATGTGTGGTTTATGTCCAGTCTACTTCGTAATTTT
>NW_017805744.1:4133837-4156337 GCF_001891065.2 Hippocampus comes
AGAGAGAGAGAGAGAGAGAGAGAGAGAGATAAACTGACAGACCTGGGTTTTCGGCCGTCAGTGTAATCATCAAGTACCAACAGACCTCTCAGTCCGTCACTGACGAAGCCCGTTTCAATGACACCTCCCTCGCAAGTGTTTGTTCGCACGGGCGAATACAGCTGGTTGCTTGAGTCGACTGCATTGACTTCATATGGAAACACTTTGCACTTCCTGTACAGTAGGTGGGGGTATGCACCAAAGAAACAACAGAGCATGTATTCGAATCATGTATTAAATACAATCAGGCAAGACAACAACTAGTTTAAGAGTACATCACAAAGTAGCGTGAATATTCAGACATTTTTACACGTCAAGTGATTTCAAATTAAAATTAAAATTGTTATTTGTGGAAACACTAGGGTTAAATAAGAGGTTGTGAAATAGTACAGGTATTATGCAGACACACACGCCACTTTAGAAGGTGGTCAGAAGTCATTTGCCAACCTCCAAAAGACAGAAGAAGAAAAAGATGAAGAAGATGAAGAAGAAGAAGAAGATGCAAAAAGAAAAAAAAACAACCACAGTATTGGCAACTTGGTTTCAGTTTCACAAGGATTTACGAGATACATTAATCCACCAGGAGCATACCTTTGGCTTCAATGCAACATGGGATTCTGGTTCAAGTAAACCAAACTTTAAAGAAATATTTTTTGGGGGGGATGTAAGATTTAAAACGGTGGCAGACAGCCACCAGTGTGCTCACACTATACTTAACTGTTCAATAGATTGGCAAATAAATGTATACGAAATGTATGTGTGCGTAAACCTCTGTGGGGTTTGTAATGATGTAGATACACTGATATATACTGTAGTGCACTCCATTTACCCTTTGAATCAAGTTGGATTTTTCATCTGTGGAACTCTAACATTTTGTTTAGTTTTTTAACTGATGGAAGAGATGGCGAAAGCGCGGTGAGAAAATATGAGGGACTGAGCGACTGACGATTACAGTTAGGTTCAGCTTGAAATAATGATGGACTGAAGGTGACGGCCCGAGCTAATTTTTTACAAATTTCCCACTTGTGCACATTTCAATACAAACACAGTGGTTGAATTTTTTTTACACTTTTGACAGCTAAAAATGCTAATAAATAAATAAATACGACCAACAATGAGGCCATTTCCCTTTGACATTTACATTACACACACAAAAACAAAGTATTTTTTACTTTATATGACTTATATTATACAGTAGTTTATGCAAATAAAAACCAACAAAGTACAAACAAAAAACAGTTTTATGGAGTAATCATCAGATTTTGTTAAATTTTACCCAAACAAGAAAAACAAGGAGAAAAAGCAGATAAAGATGTTGCACGTTGGTACCTGGTAAGTGATGCAGTAAGTATAATCTAGTTATGCTACAGTAACATTTGTACAAATCGAGATAATGATGAATTATTAACTGACCAATTTGTGCAATGTATGAAACATCTGTGGATACGGACTGTATGCCGAATTTTTGTCTTGCACATTGAAATTTGAAGGAAATTATAAACCGTAAAATAATGAATTGTAAATGTGCAATAAAGTAAAATCATATTCTGCAGGGGCATTTGAACAATGAGTGTGAATTAAGACATATAAATATGGATAATTATTTGCGCAAGCTACATTTGAAGTCCATAGTCATACAGTAATAAATAAGAAATACGAACATGAAACTAAGTATAAGCTCTCTGATGGGTTGGCACTGACAAAGTTGGATGGACTCGGTCCATTTACACTGCGATTGACAGATAGCTGATTCAGATTTGGGTTTTGATCCATATTTAGATGACATGCAAAGCTAGATCTAAAGTATTCAACCTTTATTCAGTCAAGGCACATATTTTACACCAAAAGGTACACTTAAATGTTGTCATTAAAATTCATGCTAGATGCTTGTAAAAAAAAAAAATCCTGAATTTTCATTAAGAAAAGAAATAAATAAATCATGGCATTTTCCTCGGCCTTGTACCTCTGCCAGGGCCAGAAAATCTTATTTGGAGCAACTCATCCTGCCTGTAAATTTAGTCTAAACTGATGTATTATTCATTCTTATTCATTCAATAAAATGCAGCAAAATGAACATTGTTTTTCGTCACTCACAAACTATAAATAAGAGTGCCCTCCTTGGCAGAGGTCATTCAAGGTGACTTCCTATCATCCTGTACAACATTAAATTACAAATATTTAAGACAGCTGTTAAAATTCACCTTTAGACTAACTCGGAAAGGTCAAGTCTACTAAAATATTAGGAAGAGCTGCCACTATGAGGCTAGGAACAGCTCTCGCTGTGAAGCACTTTTTCTATTTATAAAAAAATACTTGCTCTTTTTTTGTTGTTCCACTTCCTTGACAACCCCATATTTGGGCACTTGTTGGGCTTTCAGTTTAGTTCCCATCAAACCAAAGCACATATTTCCTCTTTAAACACAGACTATAACGTTAAGGTCCAAAATGAGGAAATGAGATGACGTGAAGAATTAAAAGAAGATTGTTGAAGAGGAAGAAGAGGGGGAGTCAGCAAATAATGGAGAGTAGGTTAAAAAAAAAACAACAGCAAAAAAAAAAAAAAAAAAAAAAGAAATCTGTGAACATCCAAATTTCTGAATGCTGACCTGCAAATACTTTTGCTTAAACATAATGGGTAGGAGATTCACGAGGTTGAGTTCATCCCACTACGGATGTCGGGGCACCTCCTTGGTAGGAGGATGTGTGACAACGTTCTGAGCATGGTGGGCCATCAAGTCACTGCTATGTTTATCTTTGCTGGGAAAGGTCGGCCTCAGTTTTGGCCTTCAGCAACCAGTGTCAGCGCTACACACTCGCAGACTGTTGACCTACATCTTTGTTTGCCGATACTTATCACACTCGACCCTGCAACTCTTTTAGGCCCTTAACAGCACACTTTTCGATTCTTCCATTTGTACTTCATCCATCAGCTATCAGACTACTTGCTGTTGCCAATTGGGCACTCATTGCTAGCGGCTAGCAAATAGCGTCTATCTACTGGCCGGGAATGGTGAAGACATGTGCCATATCATGCAAAGACAATGTAATTAACTTACAGTTTCTTAGCATCCTGAATTGGCGATTAAATATGATTTCGGGATGGTGTCTTGTTGATAGCAGCTATGTATAACTGTGGTAAGGCGAACCGAAATGTCCAAAACACAAGTCAAGCTAGCTGTCATGCCACCGATTCGATTGATTTTCCGATCCACTTTATCCTCACAAGGGTGGCGGGGGATGGGGGGCGGGGTGCTGGAGCGTACCCCAGCCGACTTCGGGCAGTAGGCAGGGGACACCCTGAACCGGTTGCCAGCCAATCGCAGGGCACATAGAGATGAACAACCATCCCCGCTCACACTCACACCTAAGGACAATTTAGAGTGCTCAATCAGCCTGCCATGCATGTCTTTGGAATGTGGGAGGAGTACCCGGAAAAAACCCACGCAGGCCCGGGGAGAACATGCAGACTCCACACAGGGAGGCCGGAGCCGGAGTTGAAACCTGTGAGGTTGCTAACCACTGGACCACCGGGCCGCCGTGTCATGCCACCATGCGGGCAAAATTCGAAATAAAAAAGCTTGTCAATGCTTGGTGTTTTTATTTTGAGGTTAGCCTTTGTGTTAGCGGTGTATTACGTATATTTGCAGCTTTCTTGTTTAAGCGACGGCATACACACTAAATAAACTGTTACCTGGAGGCAGAAAAAAAAAACATCTTTCATAGAACCAAAAAGGGCACTGTGAGCTCATGTGAAGTCCCAGTCTGCCATCAAAAGTACTGGTTAAAATTATAAAATGCTGCTAATCTGTACCTTGCTGGATCAGTTATGAGCAAATTGGACAACACTGCATCCAATCGTAGGGGTGTCTGCGACATTGATCACACGTGTACTCGCCTTGCATTTCATTCTTTTTTGTCTTACTTTTCTTTCTCACTCTGTCAACCACATGTTCCAAATAAATGTTTCAATGTATTTATATGATGAGATTAAGAAAATACAAATACAGCTCAGCTTTAATTTTTGTTTTTTTTGTATGCACTGCAGACATTTGCTGTGTGGTGAGAAGGTGAGTTTAGTGGGCAGTTACTCAGTTGAACTACTACCATACTATTTGAACAGCCCAAATGACTCCTACAGTATATACAGTGCTAACTACTCTTCTATACACACACTACAAACTACTAGCATACAATTTTCAATAGTATAATTTATATAGTACAAACTACTACTGCTTTACTCTTACTCTATGTACACTAAAAATAACTATGGCACTATATACTGCATTTACCCATCAAACTACTACTACACCATGTACACAATACTAACACTACTACTTCAGCTACTTACTCCTGAACGATATACAGTACACGGTACAAACTACTACTCGAGTATATATACAGTAGTACAAAAGACAACTATACTACATAGACACTACAAACTACCAATATAGTACATACATCGTACAAATGACTACGGTGCTATATACTGTACTTACTACTACTATATACTACACTACATACTACTACTATCATATGTACACTACCATTTTACTATATGCACAATATTATAACATGTAAAAACTAAAAACTACTACCACACTATACATACAGTACAAACTCCTAGCATAGTAAATACGTAAATTACTTCTTTATTATATCCACAGAACTACTATACAATGTAGACACTACAAACTAATACTCTTCTCTACTTCATTCACACATGCTCACTACTATTAAACCCATACTGCACAACTGACTGTCGTTTTTGGACTATTACTTTTTTGCCTGGAAGCATGGCATTCTTAATCAACTGAAAACACACACACACACACACACACACACACACACACACACACACGCAAACACACGAGCGCTCACATACGAGCGCTCACACACAATCTCCTTCCCCCGCTCTTCTTCCACTTGTGTGGTGTTTATTCTACAGGGGCCGCAGTACATTTGCTCAGGCCGCCACCTCCTCCGTGTTTATCTCCCGCCAAGTGGGCCTGCCCATGCGCCAACATGGCTTCATAACTTTTTCTCATGCATTTTTTTTTTTTTTTGTGGGTACACACACAACACTTCCCCTGCTTGCTCAATGAGATGATGTCCATACAAAATGGTATGGAGCTGGCTGCTAAGTGCAATACAATTATGCGGCTGTCTTTCAAGGGTAAGTACTTTATGAGGGTAAGTACTTTACTATGCTACTTCATTTTGTTGATACGATAGGATAAAAATTGTTAATCCCGCAATGGGGACATTTGAAGTGTTTCAGCAGCAATAATGGATCCAGGAAATAAAAAAATAGCATGCAAGGGCAGACATTCGTACAAGAAGCCCATTGCCGAAAACAAAAACCTAAACTATTGTCCTGCATAAACTATCTAATCTCTCCAGTCCATTTTATCCAACTGTATAATGTTACGGTTGCATGGTCTGACAGCTGTGATTCGGAAGTCGCGGCGGAATACCTCCTTCACTGAGTGCGGGAGTAAAAGTCTGTCACTGAAGCACCTGTACGCTGCTTTCAGAGTGTCCCAGAGGGGGAGCGTAGGGTTGTCTAGCACGGTTGACAGTTTAGCCATCACCATGCTGTCCCGCACTGTGTTCACTGACTCCAGAGATCAGATCACTCCAAAGAAAAAAGCCGCTGCCACTATGGAGTTCATAAAAGTTATTCGGGAGTGGCCCTTGAACGCTGAAAGCCCTCAGCCTCCTGAGAAGGAAGAGTCGGCTCTGACCTCTCCTGTAGCGTGTGTCTGTGTTCTCGCTGTAGTCCAGTTTATTGTTTTACGTGGACACCCAGGTACTCAAAAATTGAAACGCTCTCAATGTTCATTCCTTGGAGCTCCAACAACGCCTGCACCCGGCCCCCTTGGCGTCTCCCACAGGTGGTGAGTCTGTTGGAAGTGAGATCCACATTGTCCTTTCGGGCAGAGCCTGGCCGGGCCCCATGGGCGCAGGCACAGCTTCCAGGTGCTTGCCAACGAACAACACCTGCAAGTCTGGCTCTCGAGGCCTGGATATTATTGTGACACATTTTTTTAAAAATTAAATGTCTCTTACCAAATTGTCTGGTGCACCATGGGCGTTTAATTGAAAATGTCCTCAGAACGCTCAGCTAGCTGCAGCACGGTCTGCCAAAATCCTAAACATGGTAACCAAGACTTGCCCTGGCACAAAAATGAAGATCCATTATTTTTTACACAAAGCCTGTCCATGAAAATAGGGCCCGAAGTTTTCAAAGGCCAAATACTTTTGCTTCATTTATTTAGCTTCCTTAAAGCATGCAAACTTTTCTTTTACTTTTAGTTCGCCTTGCGTATTCAAAGGGTTAGCAGTCTTATTGTATGTTATTGTTTTGATAACAAAGTACTTAGCCTATTTTTATAGTTTAAAAAATATTTTATTTATATATGTATATATATATATATATATATATATATATATATATATATTTTTTTTTAATTCATTTTTAGGCTTGAATAATAACACTCGCTCCCTTTGTTCAAAATGTGACAAAAAGCATGCCTAATGTGTCGAAGTTTTTCTGAGGGGCAACAGTTTGACCCTAGAACAGACTATTTCTACGTCCTTATGTGAAGAAGTTTTTTTTCTTTGCAATTTAATTAAAAATTTAAATCAATTCCTGCATGTTAGCGTCAGGGCTTCCAACAAGTCTGGGTGTGTTGCCCTGGCAACCCCTTTGAGGGTCTTAAAGGGACCTCATTAGCATATCATTCAGGTGGTCATGTGGAGTAGGATAAGGGGGGGAAAGGCGCTCAGAGGCTGTGTCGGCAGCTCCACTGGGGGCTTCGAAGCGCAATAATTCCTTGACTTATTTCCTCTGACTTGTATGCTCAAAGGGCCACATTTGATTTTCAAAACTGACAGATGGGCAAAGCCATATGTAGGGTGAGGTAGAAAAAAAGGTAGGCATCAAAATCCATATGTTAAAAAAATAGATTTGTTTTTTTGTTCGTTTGTTTGTTTGTTGCAATAAATTAGCCTGAGGTATGGCTCCTAAGTGAATTATGCAGGTGCTTGTGGTATTAAGAAACCAAGGAAGAGTACAGGGTCTCTCACGAGCTCTAGCTGGTTAGGTAAGCCCTCCTCAATCCCTGCTGCTGCTATGTGTGAAAGAGAGTGAGAGTGAGAGAGAGGTGTCTCGGCCACAACATTTAAAAGCACAACACACAAATGTACTATACCATGTCTCTGTTTTTCATCTGTATGCACACTTTGGGTTATTTTTTTTCAAAATCAAATAACGTGTAAATCGTATATTTTTTAAGGGTAAAGAGTTCAAAATCATATTCAGGTGTTAAGTGATACATTCAAATAATTTATTATCGGCAGGTATAAACATTTTTGAAATTCTTCACCAATTCTTCACCAGTTTTACATCTTTCCCTCCTCCAACTGCCCTGATTCAAATCGGGCCCTCGAGGACCGGAGTTGGACATCACTGCTCTAGAGCCAACCTGCCAACTTCTTGTATTAACTTTCAAAGTCACCAAAAGACCACAATGTTGTATACATATGCTCAGGATGTCATCATTGATAAATGGTTAATTTCTTGTGGCACAGCCGATGATCTCTTACGGCACACCAATGTGCTATTTCACAGTGGTTGGGAATCATTGCCCTACATCACATGTGAAATATGACACCTTCTCTGCCCACATGCAGTGGTAACATGCTAATGTTATCATACTCACATACTAAAACTAGACGGCGGGGGTGCATCAGCAAGTATACGTTGATACGAGGGACTGTATAGAAGTGCTTTTTTCGTTGCAGCGCATTAACATGATTGAGTCACGGAGCGGCGTTTGATGGACACGCAGGAAGTCACGGGTCATCTGAGATGTCAGCAAAAACTCTCAGTCGGTAGAGACGGTATAAACAGGACACAAACTATGCAGAGGACGAGAGGTTGTTTACATAAAACTGTCAACTAAAACGATTTGGAGATGGTGATTCTTCGGTGGGGCTGACCAACCCACTCTGGGTCCCTGGCCATGGGTTCCGATTTTATTCTTGTAAAAATATGCCTGACGTTAAAACAAAACAAAACAAAAATCATTTGTGCAGCAATGCATCAATAAAGTGATCTAACTACGAGTTTAGCGTAAATGAAATGTAAACGAGAGCATTGAAGAGCAGGTGCGGGGGCGGTCGGCAGCCTGCCTCACATGCATAAAAGATGAGTGAGCGCACATTAGCTCCGGCACATTTTGGGAGGTTTTTAACAGCAGCTCTCATCCGGAGCGAGTGGGAACGAGAGGGAGACTTCAGCTCTCATAACTTCATATTTACAAACGCTTGAGTGCTCTTAGACGCCGAACAATCATCCCATGGCAGCACAAGAACTTGAGACTCTGTAAAGCTCCAACGCCAAGTTATTCAAAATGTTTCTCTTGCATGTTAATATAAACGCAATGAAATAATTCACAAAGTCCTCGCAAAAAAAAAAAAAAAGAAAAAACATGCTCGACACACCAATGTATGCATGCAGTGTATCATACAGTTAATGTGATTGCTCATCTCACCAATTATTTATGATCACAGCCATCTTGCACAGTACAAACAATGAGAATAACTCCAAATATTTCAAAGAGTCACATTGAATCCACATGCACATCAGCATTCTGTGCCTCGTATCACTAATGCGATCATTCATCTCGCCGATTATTCCCAATCACCAAGAGATAAACAGGCGCAATGAGAAATAATCCCCAGAGTAAAAAAAACAAAAAAACAAAAACAAAAACCAAAAAACAACTCCATGGTATATAATTCGGGCCATTTTTCTGTTGTTTTGCTTGCCCCCCTTTTAGGACATCACATTATGCATCAGTATCTCGTGAACAGCGTTTTTGGTTATTGTGTCTTTTCTACGTCTTCTGCTTTCTGATTGGTTAAAATTGCCTTACAAGGGGTTTATCACCAAGCACCACCTGTTTTTTGGCACGCCTTCCAGTGTTTTATTGATTCAAAGGTGGTTCAAAGGACTTTTTGAGGATGGATGAGGGGCAAATTGTATTTTAAAAATAGCCGCTTGTGCATTAAAGGTAGTTGCAATCTTTGTCAGTGCTTTATCACCGGCATAAATTGCCTTTGTGTGTTTGTGTGACACTCACACATTTCTTGAACCTTTTTTATTATTTATTTATTTTTTTTAATTCCACCACAGCAGTGATGTCTGTGCCTCAGTGGTCAACAGGCTGAAATAAATCAGGGTCATTTGCATATATTTACATCCCTTAATTCTCTTTTCCGGCCCACTAACAGATGGGGTAACGGAGTTTGCTTTGTGAGCTCTGCTTTTATTGCTGCAAAGCAGTTTGGGCACACGTACAGAAGACTCGTGTGGTCCATTGTAAAATGCTGTGATGAGTTTGTTCAACTCCATCTGCTGGAGTTGACAAGCTGCTGCACATGCACTTTTGGCCCCAATGCAAGTGGACTGTAACCCCGTATAGGATTTACATTTCAAACGATAGCTATTCGGAAGTATTTGCTGCAGGAAAATTGGTTTTACGGCCAATGCTTAACCACTCACTTTGTGCAATAGAAAGAAACACAACAACGAAAAATAATGCACGCAGCGAAAAAAGATGAAGTACACAGCTTGCTCAGTCCCATACCTGCATGCAATGAACATGTGATATGACTAATGTTATCATTTCTTACCAGTTTTTCATTATACCCGCCACCTTGAACAATAGAAATAAACACAACTAGAAATAAAATACACAGTCAAAAAAGTTGACATGCTTGATCACATACCATGCACATGCCGACATGAAAAGTGTTATATGGGATCATAGCTTGCCAATTATTCAACCATGATAACCGCCACCCTGCACCATTGAAAGAGATGAATGACAAGAAATAATCCACAAAGTTAAAAAAAAAATAAAAAAAAAGTCAACAGTATGCTTGGTCACGCATATGCCATATTTTAATACGATCGCTAGGACCAGTTCAGTGCAGGCGAGGGAGGGGCACACGGTGGGTCCTCACACGCTGTCACGAAGTGTTTCAGGTCGGTTTGTGAGTGGGTGAAGTCATCAAACAGAAGCTTTGTGACTGAGACGCCCGAGGTGCAACAACCCAAAATAACTCCCGCACTCTTGGTCGTCCTTCAGACGTCTTCGTCTCGGCCTCCCGTTGAACCCTCCACGGTCCTGCATCTCCCGTCCTGTAGCACTTTGACTCACCGCTATCCGACCTCCCCCCATGCTATCTATTTATATATCAATCAGCCTTTATGAACGCAGAGGGATTGTAGAGGTATTTGAGAGTTCTAACAACGCCTGTAAATATTTTGATTAGTTCACGCAACTAGACATTTTTAGTGGACTTTTTGACAGTCTGGAGTGATGGAGTACACACTTTGGACAGGCAGGTGAGTGTGAGATAATTTGCATTTCATTGGAGAGTTGGAGGCAGCACGGTGATCGATTGGTTAGCACATCTGCCTCACAGTGCAGAGGTGCGGGGTTTGATTCCGGCTCCGGCCTTCCTGTGTGGAGTTTGCATGTTCTGCCTGTGTGGGTTTTCTCTGGGTACTTCGGTTTCCTCCCGCATTCCAAAAACATGGAAATATTACAATAACATTGTATTGTGTAATATTTCAGTGTTATTATTGGTACTTAAGCACTTTTAATCATTGTCATGGAATTTACCAGAACAGGCTATAAACTTGGGTGAAGCAGCATGTGGCTCATCTTGAGCTTGTTGTCGCATTTTTCCATTCCTAGTAACTGTTAACAACTCAACCTTTGTCAGAAGTCCCAAATAACATCCAGTATATGCACGTCTACATTGTCTTTTTACCAAAGGCCCCTTCCCTAAACACAAGCACGTGCACACACAAACACAAATCTCTCCATGTCACGTCATCGAGACTCAAAGTGACTGACAGGTGATTGGACAAATTGTCATTGCCTCCTCCCATACCATTCAGTCAGTGTGAGCTATTCTACGAGTATTTACAAAAATCCGGTGTCTGGGGGAATTCTGGACAGCTGGGGTTTTTTTTTTTTCCTTTCTTCTGGGGCTTATGGACCTTATTTACACCAACTTTTATACCCTAAATGAGGTCTATAGCCCTAACTTTAAACCCTAATTCTGTTTTAACACTAATTTAAAGCTTAAAACAGGCTTCAAACCCTAATTTCAGAATTTTAATTTGACATCTTAATTGTGTGAACGCCTCATTAGACACCTTAACCTTTGTTTGAAACACTAAGCATTATTAGGCACCCTACCTTCATTTGAGACCCTAACATTTATTTGAAACACGAATCCAAGTTTGCATCCCAAAGCCAATCTTGAATCTTTAACTCAATGCCATTGCTTTCTTCTTCACCTTGGTGGAATGAATTTCAAATGAATTACGAGACACTTTCCTTGTGTATCAAACAGGAGCGGCATACTGAGCGTGTCCTCCTCTGAGTAACTCTACACATGAAGGCTACTTTGAATTCAAAGCACAACAAAAAGAATGCACAAAGGTGCCGTCCTTATCAATACTTACCTTCAAGAACGCTCCTCAATCAAGTCCATTCATTACCACATGGCGTAAGCTGTAGCTTGCAGATCTACATCCCCGCCCGCAATGTCATTCCGTGCCACTATCAATTGTGCCTGTCGCTGTTGCAAGCGGCGTGCAAGCCGGTTACGTGCAGGCGGGCCAAGGTGTGAACCGCCTGCGCTCCCACGAAGCATAATCAGCACCTTCGACCCCGCCAGAAGCTCCATAAAATGTTGCATAACCATAAAAAGCAAGACGTAGTGTGCTCATAGTTTCTATTGTCAAGACCTTGAACTATAGAAAGTAAATCAAATACAGTATATATAGGACTTTATACTGTGCATACAGTGGAAAAACTGAAGGTTGATAACCATATGTCTAGTATCCAAGGTTGAAATGATGTCACCTCCAGGGTGAGTCCGTCTTTGAAAGGACACCTGGAAGGGGTCAAAAGGACTATAATATGTCAGCTTTAAACCAAAATGACAGACTTTCTATAACTTTACAGGCATAGTTTCTTGAGACTGTTTTGTGGGTCTACTCGTGATAAGACTTGACTACCAAATTTGATATTGCTAAGTGAAACTGCCTTCAGGGGCTGAATGTGGGCCAAGACCCCTCGAAATGACACTTTGAAATGCCACTTAAAACCAAAATGGCGGACTTACTGACTCTTCCTGCCATAGTTTTCCGAAACCTTTTGATGCGTTTGTTCATGATAGACCAAATTTCATGGTTTACATTTGCCCTGAAATGAAACAGATTTCAAGGGCTGAATTTTTAAAGATTTGCACGAGGCCAGGGTCCCCGGAAATTACTCCGAAAGTGATCGTTTCAACTCGAAATGACAGGCTCCCAGTGTCTTTTGATTTCCTGAAACTTTTTTGTGGGTCTGTTAATCACAGACAAAGTTCATGTTGCCAACAGAAACTGGCTTCGCAAAGTGAATTTTTCAACAATTCCGAACCAAATGAAAAACACTTATGACAACAGTAATGACATCCCGCAGTGCAGAAGTGGTGCACCAATCCAAGCAATACAAACATAATCCCTTAGAATGAAAGCTCTTCAGAGTGTTGACTCGTGTCAATCAATGAGAAGATCCATGGATTACCGAACACCCCTCCGCTACCCTGTCACATAGGCCAAGACATGCATGTCATCTCATTTGACTCTTGACAGATGGCAGAAAGCTTTTGAATCACGCACTGGTGTCACATACGTACATATGTGCTGTAGCACTCCCACATACACCACTGCTGTTAGATGTAATTACAATGTATTGTGTTTACTGAAATTGCTTTCTTGCCTCGTTGCTCTTATTCTCAGCCCGAATAAAATGCCTTTGTGGGGGCTTTGTCACAGTCAAAGACTCAAAACTTCACCCTGTATTTCATGCTTGTTCATCCAGGTGAAATATTATGTTTGGTAGGGGTTGTGAGCATGAAAACACACACACACACACACACACACACACACGCACACACAAACACAGTGAGGAAAACCCAAATATTCTTCCATTTTGCATCATTCATCTGTCAACTACACACAAAGTTCAAATTTGTTAGCAATCAGCCAATCGCTCAAAGACATGTTGGTCTTTAAGTCACCCATGTAAAAGTTAATATCAAATAAAATGTTATCTTTAAAAGGGAAGTCAAGTCATTGTTTTATCCACCCCCACTTGTCTAAACACGGCACCAATACACCTATCGCGACTCACCTGTTGTCTAGGTTGTAGCTGTGATTGGTCGTTCCCTGAGTCCTTAGACACAAGCGATAAAACGGCTCCACCCCAAAATGGATAAAAACGGGTGGATTTTGCTGTTAAATTCGTAATCCACAAACAATATTAATCCGAATGCCATGTTTCGATTAATGTTTTTGAGACTTTTTTATGGGCTTACTAATGACAGACAATCCACCCGTCCATCAATTATCTGAAACCGCTTCTCCTCACAAGGGTCGCGGGCATGCTAGAGCCTATCCAAGCTGTTTTTGGGCAGTAGGTGGGGTACACTCTGAAGTGGTTGCCAGCCAGTCGCAGATCACACATAGACAAACATCCATTTGCGCTCACAGGGACAATTTAGAGTGTATCATGAACCTGCCATGCAAGTTTTGAGAATGTGAGAGGAAACCAGAGTACCCAGATAAAACCCATGCAGGCACGAGGAGAATATGCAAACTCCACACAGCAAGGCCGGTGCCAGAATTTAATCCACGACCTCTGCACTGTGATGTGCTAACCAGTCGACCACATGACAGACAATGTATTCCAAAATTAATATTGCTGCACGAAACTGGCTTGGGTGTCATAAATGGCCATAATGCACTTAAAAACATGTAACTCAAAATGTCAGACTTCCTGGCATAGATTTTTAAATTTTTTTTGTCAGTCTTTTATGGGTCTACTCATGATAGAGATGCCAACCGGAAGCTGAATTTCAAAATAAATAAATTAAAGAATTGCACTGTTCACTAAATAGACACATTTGGGGGTGGGGGCTGGGGGCTCTTTTATTCCAACCAAACAATATATTGTCACGAGTCGTAACATTATGAAAATGAACATTTAGAAAAATAAAGAATTCGAGCAATTTCAATTTAAAGGGAGCATTCCTCCATCCTCAGACCCTAAAAATCAGATCACCCCAGATCAATGTTTCACAAACGAAGGTTGTTAAAGTGAAACTACTTTTCTCCCTGCAAGGAGGAATGGTTCTGATGTGAGGCTTTCTGACAAGCCCTGAAGTTCACTTCACCCCGCAGAGACTTCAAAGACTGAGGAAGGTCAAAATGCCGCAAAGGTAGCGTGGAAAAGGAGACTACTTACCATGTCTCTGCGCGCGTCCAGCCTGTCACGGCGCTAAATCCAAACCCCCTCCAAAAATTACATCGTCCTCCGATCTCGGAGCTCCACACACGGACCTGGGAGGCGCGCACGCAACCGATACGAGAGGAAGACCGGATGACTTAGGACGAGGCGTGTTCAGCCAGCCAGCTGCGTGTGTGCGTTGATATTTGGGAAGATTGTCCGACGCGGGGAGAAAAAGTGGATGCAGCGCGGCTGTGAGTGTGTACGTGCGCGTTCTGGTCCCGCCTCCTCATGTGAGTGACACATGCTTCCACGCAGACGTGCGCGCGCTCAAGCCGCCACTCCTCATTCATGCGGAGCGAACGTGCGCGCGAGGAAGGAGACGTGAACGCACACATGTTGAGCAAGTAATAAAAAGGTGTGTGGTGGGGGGGGGGGTGGAAATGATACAAATTAACACAAATAATATGATGTCGCGCAAATATCTCAACAAATGATGCCAAATCCAGAGCACCGCTAAAATTTGTTTCTCAAACATCAAAAGTTAATCATTTGTATTAAAATATCTATGTCGCCCCCTGCTGCGAATTTATGGAAGTGAACGTGATACTTGACAATACAGTACATTAGATTTCGTGCTGCAAACTAAAATTGCAGAATTTCTCTTTGTTTTTGAATAGAATTGGCGGAGATATTTTTCTAGATCCACGATCTGATGCATGACTCCCAAATTGCATGTGGCTAAACGAAACTGGCTGAAGTTTTTCAGAAAATTCCATAGGGTGATATAGGTTGACTACAGTGGCGGATTCTGGTCCGTCAAGGAGGGGAAGCTCAATTTCGACCTACATCATAAAACGTTTCCGTTTATTTATACGTGAATTCTACTCTCCGTTCCTTTTCAAGAAAATGATCTGTGACCCTGTCATACCAACAAGGCGTCTTTTCCTGGGACTTAACTAGTGTCCCGCTGCTCAGTTAGGATGGAAACTGTGGTGATGTCAGTCGGTCTGCGAACACAAGCAACTACAATAAAACCCACCAGAAATAAAAGATTAATTTGTCGCTAGTCGTTTTCAACAAAGAGAGTGTCGCTAAGATGATTAGAAGAAGTCTCCAGTTCAACCCAGAACAGAATGAGAATTGAAAAATGTTGCTACGGATGCCTACACCCAAAGATTGGTGATTGGCTCATTTCGCTGTCAATCAAAAAGAGATTCAGCCTCAGACAGATCATCAAATCATCATGCAGAAAACCTGAGCGTCCGGGCCAGCCAATAAAGGCCCACTGTCCATAGACTCTCAGAGACGCTGAGCGTCCAGTGGGCGGGACAAAACCAGCATTTATCCAATGACTTGTCTCGTTTTAATGGACTGGGACAATGGGCTCTGAAGGGTCAGCGTCCACACATGTTAAAGCACAGTGAAGCCACGGGAATGAATGAGAAAAGAGTTGCGTTGTAACCAGTAATAAGAAGCTGATTCTGAACAAAAGTTGAGTGTGTTGTAGCGCGTATTTAGTCAATGACATGTACACACAATTTAATGTACACACATATATTTGATCACTTATTTTTTGACATTTTAGGGGAAGCTGAGCTTCCCTTGTAGTCTTAGAGCAATCGCCTCTGGTTGACTAATGTTTTATGGTGAATCATTACATTTTCTCCACCATGCCCAGGAGCGTAGCCAGAATATTTTCACTAGGGTGGCCAGGGTGACAGAACACCTCAGTGAGGACTGCGACATTTTTTAATGAATCTGTCTTGATTCATGAAACAAAACGTTGTTTTCTTTCAAAAGATATCATCCTGATTCTCATCCTTGGAGAAAAAAAAATCTTTACAAAAATTCCATCCTAAATCTCAATCTTTTCAAAATTATTCTCTTAAAAAAAAGTCACATTTTTTCTCGCCAAATGTTTGGCAAAAGCGCTCCCACTAAATGTTTTTGAGTATTAAAACGTGAAAACAGTTTCCAGCAGCGACCAAGTGCAATTTGAGCAGCAAACCATGTTTGCAATCAATGCTTGGTGGCGCATGTTTTTCTGCTACAAGATGTTTTTCAGGGTGATACCCGCAGATTGGCCATCTCTATCCTTCCAGTGCGACTTTTCTCTGTGCGATTCTTTCTTTCAATCTTTCCCCTCCTTGTTATCTCCTAACCATTCTCCACGTTCCCAGTTCTTTCATTGATCAGCTTTGTAATTGTCGTATTTGTCTTTCATCCTTTCTGCTTCTGGCTCGCTGCGCTGTTGGAATAACAGTGTCCCGGTTATGACACACGCTGGATGTCATGGTGCAACAATTCAGCAGCACTCATGCACACAGAGCATCTGTCAATTTCACACAAGAAATAGCACCTCCAAGCATCTGCGGGCTTCAAGATGCCACTTGCGGCAATTTTCTTCAAACTTAAGGCCACAAATTTTTTTTTTTTTACTTGTTCTTCATGAAATACATTATTTGGTCATGAAAGTAAGACTTAAAGTATAGACTATATCTCACAAATTATTCAATGGACAATTTTATTTCACGTCTTAAATTTAAGACAAGGCACAGAATAAGCAGTTTCTCATCGTAGTTTGTGACGTAAAATTTGTATTTTCGCAGCTCAAACAATCATATTTAAACACAAAACAGCAAATGGGCTGGCATTCAAGTGGCAAAACGCAGAGCTGCCAAATGTTACAGAATCACCGAGTGAACGCTAACTTGTTAGGCCCATCACACATCAAGATTGTTCAGAATAAAAAAGTAAAAGAAAATAAAAATAAAAATCAGAGTTGCCGCCACTACTGAAGGCTTGCTTAGCCTTCGCATCCCTCCGTGTGGGACTCAGAAGACAGGGAGCGCCACTGCCGGCCCTTTTGTGTGTCCCTTCAAAACAATTAGGGAACAGAGCCCGTCTCGTGTGTGCTCGTCACTGGCTCAATCTTAGCGGAATCTGGCCCAAGCTGACCCCGGGCAAGGATGTAGCCAAGAAAACTAATGGAGGGATAGTTTGATTAGGTGGTAGCCTATTTAACCTGCTTCTCTATTGTTCTGTGCTGCCATGTGTTCCAGCCCCAAGAGTCGCAGAGTGATTGAGTTGATTTTGTCACGAGTATGTCCCTGTAGGACATCTTCAATTGCTACTTTGTTTTCTTGAGTTTTTCATAGTTTTGTTTTTGAGTATATCAATTTTGTTTTGCTACTTTGGGAAAAAAAAAAAAAAAGATTTTTGGTACATATCTCTGCTTTCCTGGGTCCTGGTCTTTTTGTTTGCCTCACGGCACATAACATTGGCTGTGTTTGAGTTAATGCTATTGTGTTCTGTCTAATTTGCATTGAATACATCACCAAATCATTATCTGCACGTTCAAGTGAGCTCAAGCTTCTGTTTGCCATTGCAGCTTTTTTTTTTTTTTTTTAATGATGCTTTTCCCATATCTGCTCCCCTCAAGGTTTGTTGTTGTTTTTAATTGTCGCAAATCACGACAAGGAAGGTTAATGCGATGCCATGCAGTTAATGAGCCTCCTTGCACAGTGTACACACTTTCTCTTTTGTTTGCATCTTAATGCGCCCACACGCAAGGCATCCCTGATTTCTGACAATATTTATCAAGAATGATTTAACACGGTAGGATAAACATTCTTCTTTTCCAGAGGTGGGCATTCCATCAGTATTGAGGGAAGATCCATCACTGATGGAATGTTTGTTTTGCTGGCGAATGACAGACAACTATAAAAAAAAAAAAAAAAAAAGACAAACAATGCACTGATGGAAGTTGGTTTTCGTCTGTCACTGGAATCGTCACTAACCGAGTCAGTACAGATGGATCTTCTCAATTCATCATTGATTGATGCCCATTTCGCTGACAACTGTCTCGCGTGTATTTGCATGCAGAGGTGACAATACCGTCCGGCGTTGCATTGAGCGAAAAAGAGGAAAAAGAAAACATTTCTGAACATCGCTCGTCACTCTGGTGACAGGTGGTTGTGTTGGCTGCTAACTGCTATCTTGGGTCACAGTTCAAAAGCTGCAAACAAGTCAACCCACTCACAGGAGAAGTCAACTTTCTCACTCCCCGTTCTTCAAGCCTGCTTAGTTTTTGTCTTGGTCTCAGCCGGCAAATGACGCTGGCAGTGTTTATACCTCTCGCTCTCACGTACCACAATGATGTTGTCTCACATTGATTTTATTTATTCACCATGGTGTGTGTGTGTGTGTGTGTGTGTGTGTGTGTGTGTGTGTGTGTGTGTGTGTGTGTGTGTGTGTGTGCTTGTGACATTTTTAGCAGTTGCCGATGCAACGCCTCTGAAGAAGATTTGACGGTCCTAAAGCATTTTTAAAAAACAAAATTTGCGATGACGGTAGCATAATTAAAGCAACCATGACAGACTGATGATGTCAGACTGACTGACAGTCCTTAAAATAGCAATATTGGAGTGACGGACTGACAATGACAGATTAAGCTGGTTTTAAATAATGACGGACTGACGATGATGGACGGGTGGCCCAGCCGCTGGCTAATGACGAATGACGGATTGGCAGATTTTACTAATTCGCGCACATCTGTTCTTTTTCTTTCGGCTTGTCCCATTAGGGCTCACCCTTTTCCTTTGAAGTCTATCTTCTGCATTCTCCTCTCTTGCACTAACTGCCCTCCTATCTTCCCTTACTCCATCCATGAACCTTTTCTTAGGTCTTCCTCTTTTGTCTCTGTCCCAGCGGCGAAATTCTCATTCCTCTTCTACCGCTGTGCTCTCTATGTCGCCTCTGGATGTGTCCAAAACAGCTAAGTCGGCTCTCTCTAACCCTATACCATCTAACCTTGGTTGTCCCTCTGATGAGCTAATTTCTTAGCTTCTGAAGGTGGATGTGACGCACTGAAGGCTCCAAAGTCATTTGGCCAGCCGTGTGTAAGCAGCACACTTCAGCTGCGTGCCATGTGTGCACTTGTTGGCTCTAGTCATTTGAATATGCTGTCGTGGGTTTAGTAAGTAGACAGTTTTTACTTGTCCCAAACGTTTTTCTTATTGTTGTTGTTCTGTGTTTGGGGTTTTTTTTCATTCGAAAATAATTTAATTTTACTCGTAGTAAATATGTATTCTCCAGCATTTAAAAAACAAAAAACACAAAAACACCTTTTTTGATTATCTTGAAAAAATAAGTTTTATTCTCTGACTGACACAACTTATATTTCAAAATACTCCCAAAAAAAATGATTGTATACCCATAATATTTCTCTGACTTTTATCATTTCCCACAGCTCCAGGAAATTCTGTAAAAGATTATTTTCATGGTGTTCGTGTTTATGATCATCAGGGGCCACTTTGCGGCACATTTTCACCCAATTTGCTGTGTTCTGAAGAGTTGGACAAGTGTCGTCACATGACCTCCACTTTTCCACCAGCGAGCAAAAAGTTGCAAGGAGATCGCGGAGCACTCCACCGGATCCTGGCGCGGTGTTTTCACGTCTTTCACAAACACCATCTGTGCCTGGTAGGTGGCGAACGTGGCGAGCATTGCGCTGATTGGGATGTCTGATGATTCACATTTGCACGTCGACAGGCACAGTGTGGGGTCACCCCTTCACTCCCGTTCGTCACTCCTCTTCGTCCTCCTCTTCCTCTTCTCTCTCCTCCTCTCTGCTATTCAACACCGCATTCAGGACACACGCAAAATGTCTTTGTGCCAGAAAAAGTTTTCTCACGAAGATTTCAACTGAACTGACTCTTTGAATTACTTCCAACACAATTAATTTCAAAATGTTATATTCCACCTACAAAATACTGAAAATACAAACTATGTGTACCAGTCAAAGGGGAAAAATGACTTGTTCTCCAAGAAAAAAAGAGTATTTTTTAAAATTACACATGTTTTCCTCTCTCTCTCTCTCTCTGTCTCTCTCTCTCTGTCTCTCTCTCTCTCTCTCTCATTTCTCCCCCAATAACTGTACATGTGAGTGTCATGGTGGTCGACAGATTAGCAGATTAGCAAATCCAGCTCATAGTTCGGTGGTGCAGGGTTTGCTTCCGGCTCCGGGCTTCCAGTTTGGAGTTTGCATGTTGTCCCCGTGCCTGCAGGTTTCTCCAGGAACCCCAGTTTCCACCCACATTCCAAAAACATGCAAGATCGGTTAATGCAACACTAAACTGTCCCATGTTATGATTGTGAGCCCGAATTGTTGTTCGTCTATGTGTGCCCTGCGATTGGCTTTCAACCAGTTCATGGTGTACCCCGCCTGCTGCTCGAAGGCAGCTGGGATAGGCTCCAGTGTGCCTGCAATCCTTGTGTGGATAAAGAGTTCACATAATGGATGGATGAACAAAAAAGACGTCGTGGACTATTCTGGTTGTCTCGAGGTGTTCCACCTTTCATCTGAGAAGGCCTCATCAGTTTATGCAACTGTGCAAGTTAGTTTCACTTTTACCTATGATAACCTTTTGACATAAAAGCTCAGAAATACAACTTTTTTTTTTTTTTAAAGATAGTACCGTTTTTAACTCCATGACTTTTAAACTGAAAGAACATCCATCCTCAAGAAAAAAAATGTGGAAAAAGGGAAGAGTTTATCAAGAGAAAATTGCATTTTTGGAACAATTTGGACCTGAGAAAAAGAAATGTCAAACATCCATCATTCTATTCTCTGATCCACTTTATCCCCACGAGGGTCGCGGGGGGTGCTGGAGCTTATCCCAGCTGTCTTTGGGCAGTAGGCGGGGGACACCCTGAAACCAGTTGCCAGCCAATCGCAGGGCACACAGAGACGAACGACCATCCGCACTCACACCTAGGGACAATTTTGAGTGTTCAATCACCCTGTCATGCATGTTTTTGAAATGTGGGAGGAAACCGGAGTACCCGGAGAAAATCCACGCTGTCATGATTCGGTTTGGGACCAACAGGTGGCACTGTAGGGCTCTCCCTGCAGCTGCACACCTGTTGGTCGTTATGTAATTAGTGCTTTAAAAGGACTCCCAGCCCGAGCACTCATGGTCGGGTCATTGTTTGTGGCTGTTTGTATGCTACTGTCATGTTTGTTTCAGTCAGGTTTTGGTCATTGTTATGCTTTATCTTCAGTCATGTGTTTTGTTTGATACTTTGGACTTTGTTTGTTTAGGATTTAGTTTTCTCTGTTTTAATACAATTCATCAAGTACAACCTGCTCCTCTCTCGTGCCTGCTTTTTGGGGTCCACCACCACCTTGCAATCGTGACACACGCAGGCAGAACATGCGAACACAACATCGGAAGGCCGGAGCTGAAATCCAACCCACGACCTCTGCACTGTGATGTCGACGCTCGAACCACTAGAGCACCGGGCTGCCTGAAATGTCAAACATTTCAAATAAAATGTCAATTAAATGATCGAATAATAAAAATACGTACATCGTTTATCTAAAAAGTTTTTTAGTGTTGGCATTGATTTAAATGTTTCTATCAGACTTTTATCTTCTCATAGAATTACAATTCATCACAGCAGTCGTTCGCAAACCTTTTACAGCAATGCCACCTATAAAAAATACCAACATTAAAATACAGTAGCTTAGTACGTGTAGTTTAGTATGTATGTGTTCATGAAAATAATTGCAGTTGCAATTCACTGTAACATTATGCACACTGTGAACATTAACATGGTTCCGAAACATAAGAAAATTGTACTAAACGTTAAATACAACTTCATTCACCATTCAAGGACCACAAAATGGTGCTCGTACCACAGTTTAGGAATTACAGGATTATGGCATCAATAAAAAGGTACTTTTTTTCTTGAAAAATAAACGTTTATTCTCACAAGAATATGACAGATATATTTATTTTTTTCTTTTCACTCTTGCCCTTCCACTCCTTTATATGCTACAGTACTTCAATAATTTCTCGTGGGTGGTTGGAGGGGACGTGGGGCTGCCATTCTGAATAAAAGATGAGTTTGCACCTTAATCTAGAAGGACACTTCGACTTTCTCTCTTCACTTTTCTAAGGCTGTTGGACTGAGAAGCTTCAAGATAAAGGGCGGTTACACAAGCAGAAGTCCACACAACATGTTGACCAGCACATACAATACAGATGCACAATATACAGAATAGCATACAGTAGATGTATAG
>NW_017805744.1:4161337-4172067 GCF_001891065.2 Hippocampus comes
AACCTCTCCAAGGGTCTCATGTACAAAGGGTACGTACGCACAAAAACGTGGCCTATGCACTTTTCTATGCTCATGTTCAGAGACATCAAGAGTGAAATGGCTGTGGGAATGTGCTCCATGGCAACGACTTTGCTAGCTCACGCATCTTTTGAGCAGTTGGAGAAACATCGAGATGTTGCTGGACTGGTAGGTGCAGTGGCGTGCAAAGTACAGTAGACACCCCGATCGAACGGTAGGGATGGGACAGCAAAATTCTAATCTTATTTTTATCCTGATGACCAATGTAATCTGAAAGAGCTGCAGTAAAGTAACACAACTGTGTTTAAATTTTATCCATAAATAAGAAAGTTATGACATTTTAAAGGCTTGAAAAAGCGGGCATAAATGTCAGAAAGTTTCTCAATGGAATGGTCTGTGACTGAATGTCTGTGCGAAGCGGTAGGTGGCTGTTTAGGGACAAGTAAGAGCAAAGAGAAGCATTTTGCATCGAGATAAGCACAGGGAACGGCTATGTGTGCCATAAAAGCCATTCCTGCAGTGTGACCCCCATCTGCCTGTTGTTTGTTTGGCTGCCAGAGAGCACACCATTGCTGGAAACAGACGGCTAGCTTATCTCGGCAGTCGACTCTCCAGCGTCTCTCCCCATTCAAGGTTTGGTGACACAAATTTTGGATAATGCTCCTTAAGCAACGCACAAATTGGATGTAACTTCATTTGCATATCCCCCAAAACCTTCACATTGGCCAGAATAGGTCGATATAAATATTCCAGCTACTAACACTTTTTGGGCGGTCAAACATGAGTTATGCCACGATAAACATTGAAGTATGCAAGTATGAATGAGATATGATGACACTGACCACACATTTCTTGCATATTTGTCTGCCTGCTCCTCATTCAAATTTACCAAAATCACATTCGACGAGACAGCCTTGCGCCAAATGTTCGATGTGGTCCAAGGAGGCTTAAATTTAGACAGACTTTCAGTCACCAAATCGTTAGCTGTGCCACGTGCGATTCATAGGACACACCCTTGCTGTGTTGGAATGGCGCAGAGCAGTCAGCCACATTTCTAAACAGCCGCATTTTTAAGATATGTAAACAGACCCCAAAGTGTAAAATAGAAAACATAACATAATATAAAATAAAATTCTCATACAATACATCTTTAATTATATAGCTTTTCACAACAGATGCAGCTAGATCAAAGCGTTTTATATAACATATAAAAACAATTTCGTGACATTCATGACATTTCGTCACGTCTTGTTTTGGTCAGACAAAATGAAGAGACATTTTCGCATAATTTGTATTTTATAGTGTTATCGTAAAAATAGTGCATTCATATTAAGTGACGTTTGTTATATTGTAAACTATTTGTGTTACGTGTTAAACATATGTATTTTAATTAGTAAACATAGTGAGTGATACAATAAACATTATGTAGCACAAGTAGAAATAATGGGCTGTTTTTTTTGTAGTCAGCAGGTCTGCGGCGGGGCACAAATGCCGGCAGCTCTTGAGTTTCGTGCGAGCGCAAGGCTCGCTTATCTTATGACAGGTTAATTGCAACTCAAAACAACTTTGACACTGCCCTGTGATTTTATCATTGCCATGGCAACACAATCTTCATCTATAATAATAACTGCACACAGGGTCATCCAAACACGCCCCACTCAGACTCCCAGTGTTTGGATTCTGGCTAAACGAAGTACTGGCGGGCTAATTAGTCCCCGTCTCCCGTCTTTATTTGCAACAAATATACTCCCGATAGTGAGCAAACATTTTCTTGGTGCCAATCAAGTGCAAGCCCCCCCGGCACAGAGGTGATGACAGAGATTCCCTTACGGACTCTCAATAATTGACTGCTGGAGGTGAAGAAATAATTACGAGGATAGGGGGTAAGAGGAAAAAAAACATCTGAATCATAAAATCTTTATTCATTATAATTGCCTCTGTTCACAATAGAAATCAACAGAGCGACGAGAAATACTCCAGAGTTCCCAGCACGCTTGTTTGTTTGCGTCATATAATTGATTTGATCTCTTCTCTTGCCTTTTATTCATGATTCAGCCTTGAACAAAAGACAACAAAAGGTTTAAGCTCATCACATATGTGTATGCACACGCGTTGAATGCACCGTATATTGGAGTGCATCACTCAGAGCTAGTGTTGAACATTCATTCAATCTGTCAGCAGGTGTTTCCTCCAGTTACCTCCCGCACAAAGTTTCACAATCAGAACAACGGTTCAAAAGCACAGTGATGAGACCATCTGTCACAAAGCTTTGTGAGCAGCTGGATTTTATGTTGCTGTTTTTTTTTTTTTTTTGTCAATCTATTCACACAGAAAATGTGATTCTTTGCAACAAGCTTTGTTATACCTTTGATTCTCCCGATGCTCAGAGCATACTATCTCATCACAAAAGTGATTTACTTGGTCATGAAGGTGGCTTGATGTTAAGACAAGACGCTAAATGCCACAGACTGGCGAATGAATAACATCAATGTCACAACTAACATTTCCATTTGGGCCCCGAGTGTTTTAGAATGGGAATATGCGCATGGGTTCCTTCTAATTTTGCTCCTGGCAATTTTATGTCTGAACCATCTTTACCTCACGTTTATTTGCCTGTATGAGCTTGCGATCTCAATGATTCTCATGAGGGTTCCAGCTGGACAAATTCTATGCAACCTATGAAGGCCGCAGTTGTGGCTTTGATGGGCCATGTTTCGTCACATGCGTCACAAGTACAAAGTAAAGGTAAACCAATTTCACAATCCTACTAACCATTATACATCTATATGATATGATACATTTTGATTGTGTTTATGCAAACATTTAAGAGAAAGGGACGCATTTTCGTGCCCAGTGCAAGTCTAGCATGATGTGCAGTAAAAATCTGAGACAGCCGAGACTGGGTATTGGTATTTTTGTAGACGCACGCAGCTTAGCACAGCCATTTTTCAACACTGTGGCCAACTTGATTCACCGCTAATAGAAGCAGCCCCCATCATCCCCTTTAAAATCCACCAGAGGTGCATTCCTTGACATATCGGAATGACACTGATTTGCTTGAGTGCTGCAGCAGGTCGAGGCACACAAAATATATTTAAAAGGAACTGCAAGCAGATCTCCACGGGAGAAGTTAAGTTGGCGAGGGAGATCATAGATCTGTGCACTTGGAGACCGTCTTATTTCATTTCGTGTCCGTGTGTGACCCGGCCCTCTCCGATAACGACATGTTCAATGAATTATTTCCTAGAATGATTCAGAGGGTTGGATGCACGCTGTTTTAATATTTATGAATGCCATCCTCCACACATTAGTGGGGGTTTGAATCTGTCTGCCTCAGCCCAGATCAAATTCACCAAAATTGTATTAGACTATATCAACCAACAGTGGGTCCAGCAGCCACAAAGTTAAGTCTCTATTCAGCCACCAAATTATCAGGTACAGTGGACGCATGTCTGAGGAAATGCCCTCATTATGTCAGATTGCTAGCTACGTTGTCAGTCAGTCTTACTAGCAGGGCTCAACAATTTAAAGATACTGTCAAGATCAGCTCCGGTGTGATTGTGCCATGTATCACCATCACGTACATTTTGGTCCTGTATGTGCGCTGTTAACACAATTCAGGGGTTTAACGAGCTCTCCATTCATCATTGCCTGGTTGCCCGCCAAGATCTGGGACGTCGGCCGAAAACAAAATGATGTTGCTCGCTACAAAGAGATGAGATAAAAACGTTGTGATTAAGTGCGTTTGCCTTGTGGGTCTGACAATGTGAAAATGTTTCAGCCTCCTAGGCCCACCACACACATCACTCGTCTAATCTGCCGATCAATCCTCATCATCGATAGACCAGCTCATTGATTAGGCCCCGGGAGACTTTCCATGTTGCTGCAATGTCACGTCATCGTTTAGTCATCAAAGAGTCACGTTTAGCTCGTCATCGTCTTGTTATCGTCATGAAAAATAAAGCAGCGTTACGAAATAATTTCATCATTATTGTCGTTGACGAAACCAACACTGGAAATAAGCAGAAAGAATCGACCAGTTGTTCTCAATCTTAGGGGGCTGCCATTTTGCCTTGTACTGCCACCTGCTGTCCACTGAATATGACATCAGAGTGCCTAAGAGCTCAGCTTGCTTGCACACATTTAGACTAGTCCACTGCAAATTGGACAGTATAAAAGTTTGGGGATCGTGTTAAAAACAGCATGAACACTACTCAATTAAAAAATAGCCTGTGTAGTCGAGAATGTAACAGTGATTTGTTTTAAAAATGGGGTGCCACCTGGATTCGACCCTGATTGGTGTCTATTTGAAATTGAAACCACGCCCTTTCCTGATAATCGAAGTTCACTGTTTAAAGTTAAGACAATTTTCTTCCATATCAAGCTGCCCTTAAAGGGACACTGTGCAGAAACGTTATATTTTTCAATGTTCATTCATTTTAAAAATCCACTATTAATTTCAAAAATATGCAAAGAAATATGTTCCATCACATCAACACACATTGTTTTATATAATCGGATCTATAGTACCGGTAATTGCAAATTATATTACATAACTCACGCCTGACCTTACAGGAGGCTGACATGTTTCACCACCATCTTTGTGCTATGGATACCAGAAGGCGACAAATCACGCTTCAGAAATTTGCTGAATCAATGACTACAGGATGTGTAACCAATGCAATGTTCTTAGTACGTCACGGGGGATTATAAAAACTGTTTGTGATGACATTTTGTTTGCACAGCTGCTGAAGAAAATGGTGGTAGGCTCTCTGAGGCACCGTAGTGCGCCTACTTCAAAATGCACATGCGTCGAACTTGGATCGTTGCAATGCATTAGTTCTATACTAGACAGCATTGAAAAATCAAAACTTTCTTCACACTGTCCTTTTATGGTCGGCAAAACATTTGCATGATGCTACTTGATAAAATGAAAAGCCTCATAACTTGGTTTCCACTTGAGTTTTCTATTTCATATTGTTTCAAAAAGATTTGTCAATAATTGTATTTCATGTGACTTTTTTTTTACTATCCCACACCTAAATGCATTCAATCTAATGAACATCATTTGTCAGTTGCTTGATAAACAATATGCCTATTCTCCAGAATGTAACATGCAAATAAGATGATATAAAAAGCCGAGTATCCTTGTAGGAAGGAATTTGATTCAATCCAAGTGTGTGGGTGAAAAGTTAATGTTCGCATTGTTTAGTTCCATGGAATTTTCACACTCTTCCCCAAACCAGAAAAACAAGGCCTCACCGGTTTATGTATTGAGTTGCAATACTTTTATTTGGCCATGGAGCCCGACAGGAGTCTGTCATGTTAATTTAATGAGTAAAGTAGCAAAATGGAAACACATCACTGCTTTACACATTAATACAAAATTATCCCAATTCTATTGTCATTTGAGAATATAACTTGGCTTCGTATTCAAGACAACAAGAGGAGCCGCTGCGGGTGCCTGCGCCCCCATCAAAAGAACAGTTAACATAAAATGACAAAATAATACAACACAACACATAAGACACAGACAGTCGTGCAATCTTAACCACTTTTCTTGCATGCAGTTATAGATGAAATAGGAGTGAATCAAAGTGTCCTTTTCACCAGTGGATCAAAGACGTCATGCTGAAACTGCTTCAAACAACAAAGCGTATGAGGGAAAAGTGGTTAAGATTGCACGACGGTCCGTGTTTTTATGTTGTGTGTTGTGTTTATTATTTACTTTATGTTAACTGTTTTGTAAAGCGCTTTGTTACAGCTGCAGCTGTTGTGAAAGCGCTATATAAAAATCAGTATGTTTTGTATGTTTTAAAAACAGACCTCACACTCGTCACAGACGGCAGGTTACAGTCCTGCTTGCTCGCTACTCATTGGCTAAAACTTGAACTACCGGTTCTCTTTGATTGGCTTATATTGTGATGTGCTTGTCTCCGATTGGCACGTATACCTTGTACCCTGAAATTGGGTTGTGTATACAAAAACACAGTGCTGGACTATTGATCTAGTAAAACGTTTAAATTTCAGAGGTACAGTCTTGAATATTTAAATTTAAAATAACAAATAGGATTTTAGAGCGGATGAGGATAAAATAAAAGTAAAAATTATTTCGCCTTGAGTGAGGAAGTATGACAGGACATGTTCGCCTGTTGGTTATTTCTTGCCGGAAGAGAGTAACAGACGTACCGGCTTCTTCACAGAGTTTACGAGTCGCGTATTTTGAAGAGTACAGTATATACTTTATTTTATTTTGACCAACAGACTTTTTTTTGCAGCATGGCGAATTTTACAGCGTTTGTCGGCTGTGTCAGTCTCCTTCTCGCGGCTCTGATAAGGGTGGTCTGTGGAGATATTACGGATGGCAACACAGAGCACCTTAAACGAGAACACTCGTTGATGAAACCCTACCAAGGTAGGAAGACGGCAAACTTTAGTTCACTCGTGTTTCCTTTACAATTTAGGACATAGTTTAAAACGTTATACATTTTATTCGTCGGTTTATGTCCTTAATCTGTTTTGTGGATGACCAGTAATTACGTGGTTGGTTTCCACTCATTTTGTAATTCCTTAATGGCGATGTTAAAATTCGTCGCTGAATTTCTTTGAACCTTTTAAAACGTGACGGTGATTTTGTTAGGCGATATAGTATTACTCATCCAAACTGATCTAAAAAATGTCTACACATTCCTGTTCAACTGTCAGAATGTTCTATGTATATCGTAAGTCTCAAGTCTCGAGTCAACTTTATTGTCAAATGTGCAACATACAGCACAGATGAAATTTCTTTCCTCAGGAGAGAGAGAAGCCGCTGCGGATGCCCGCACAGCCATCAAAAGAACAGTTCACATAAAATGACAAAATAATACAACACAACACATAAGACACAGACAGTCGTGCAATCTTATGCTAACTGGGGAGAAACGCTATGTAAAAGCGTGCATTTGGGAAATTGAACACATACACACTTCCATATAAAGTCTGCTGTGCAGGTTAATATATTTATTGGGTTTGTTAAAAAATACACATGAAGAGGACCTTGGAAAAAATCGCATATTAAAATCCAATATTGAGGTGGTGGAGGGGGAGACTCTTAGATTACGTTTCCAAATCATTCAGCCCGAGTTTCAAACCAAAATTAGGGTTTCAAAGTAAGGTTTTAACATGTGGTAAGGCTTTCAAATAAAAGTTTAAAGTAAGCATTTCAAGCCTACGTCAGGATTTCAAGCCTCCGTCAGGTTTTCAAGCAAGGTTTATGGCTACACAGTAGGGTTCCAAGACCAGGATAGAGTTTTAAATTGGGGTTCAAACCCGGGGTTGGAGCTTCAAATTAGGGTTTCAAGACCAGGTCGTAGTTTCAAGAAGGTATGGGATTTCAAATTTGGGTGAGGATTGGGAAACAACAGTAGGATTAGGATTAGCATTTTATTTAATTATTCCATGATCATGCTGGTGTTTCAAACAATGTTTATGCTTTCAAAAAAACGGTTCAAGCCTCAGTCAACCAATGCCTTAACAATTATGGAAAATAAACAATGGTAATTGCAGTTGTTTTTATTTTCTTAACAAACACAATTGCAATTGAATTTATGATTATTTTTCAAGGTCCTTTTCAATATTTTTTTCGAAAAATCAATCAATTAACTCATCTTGATTACAAGAAACAATCTCAGATCTATTACATTTTTTATGATGTTTAGATGAAGGCAAATGAAGCATTATTAAGAAAGACAGTTTATTTCTCTCCTAAAAATAACAGTATAAATTTACTACATACTTGTGGTCTTGTAAGCATTCACCATGATCGCATAATTTTGTCACACAAGTGTGTCATGAACATATATGTTGTATCGTATTTATCATCCAGTTGTACTCTATGTTGTATATTAGGCGTGGGCAGCAGCCCATCCAGCCAGTGGGACTTCTCGGGGAGCACGTTAGTGACCAGCTCGTACGTGCGACTCACTCCGGACGAGAGAAGCAGACAGGGGTCCATCTGGAATACTGTCGTGAGCACTTTTTTTTTCTTTTTAATTGTGCTGGATGGAGCCAAATAATTTACCAATCATTTTTGTTGCATCCAGCATTGTTTCCTCACCTTTTCCTCTGCATTACACTGATGAAACTTTAAATATAGTATATTAGTGTAATATAAACTGTCTTCATAAAAGCTATTTTTCCTTGGGCCTGACTGATTCCGATGTTTAGCAGAAATATAATTCCAATAATCAATTAATCAGATGATTAGTTTTAAAAATATATAATGAATAAATTAACGGCTTTTTTGGTTTCTCAATGCTTCCAACAACTCAGAAATGAATTAAATGCATAACATTAGACTGTTTTAGATTAATGTCTCCTTAAGTATTTCTTTAACATTTTAAACGAAAAGGATTTCAAAGTACAGACACATTAAAAAAAGCATGAACTGAAGAACATATCTTTTGCCTTAGACCATTGATGTCTTCTGCATAAAAGCAACAGAATGAATAACTGACAAAAACATGCATCCATCTGTCTGTCTCTCTCTGTCTCTCTCTGTCTGTCTGTCTGTCTCTCTCTCTCTCTCTCTCTCTCTCTCTCTCTCTCTCTCTCTCTCTCTCTCTCGCTCTCTCTCTCTCTCTCTCTCTCTCTCTCTCTCTATCTATGTATTGCTTGCTATGTATGCATGCAGCTCAGTAAAGCACCATTGCTGTTTTACATGTTGGCGCACAGTCACACGAGAACTGGAACAGTGACTTCATCCTCTCAGGATTGGATTGTCAGAGCTCCATGTAGGGGACAAACGGAGCAAGGGCATCATTCCGCACAATTCCGACTCAAACCGGCATTTACTGTTTCATGAGAAATTAAGACTACATCTGTGTTAAATTGGGGAAAGTCTGGCCTATTATGTTCCTTTTGAAAAGGGACCAAATCAGCCAGCAGTCGGTATTGTCAGTACAATGTTTTCAGCCACCTTTTAATAACCCCACTTTTATAGCTGTGTAATGAAATGAAAAACAAAGTGAAGTTCGCTCTAGTGGTCGTTGAAAGCTTTTTGTGATGTCTTGTTATCCAGCCGTGTTACCTGAAAGACTGGGAGATGCATGTCCACTTCAAAATCCACGGGCAAGGCAAGAAGAATCTCCACGGTGACGGCATCGCTTTGTGGTACACGAAAGACAGACTGCATACCGGTAAGCATGGCTGCTGGTCTCTCACTTTTTTCTCGCTGCTATTTGCGGAAATCTAAGGTAAGTTTTAAGGCATCATTTTTAGGTGAGGGAATTGCTCCAATGTTAACACGCTAAAGGTTCTGTAGCAATAACCTCAGAAGGATTAGTAATGAATTTATAGCTTGCCCTGTTTTAAGGTGCCATGAAACTCTGTTAATGTCAGCCATTAAAAGAGAGAGAGAGAGAGAGAGAGAGAGAGAGAGAGAGAGAGAGAGAGAGAGAGAGAGAGAACGAACCTCTTGAGTGCCAGCCAATTTAGAGCATTATGACTGATCTTTCAAAGCTCACAGAATATTGTGTTTTATGACTATGTAAACACTGCAATTGGCTGGCAACCAGTTCAGAGTGTACACCGCCAACTGCCCAGAGTCAACTGGGATCGGCTCAAGCACGCCCAAGACCCTTGTGAGGTTAAGGTGGTTCAGATAATGGATTGATGGATGGCTCAACTCAACTCTCAACTCAACTGTATTTATAGAGCACTTTCAAACAGCCATCGCAGCACACAAAGTGCTGTACATGGAGCAACTAACATATACAACAGTCAAGCAACAAATCAGTAACAAAGATGGTAGAGAGCACCAAACAGTACAAGTAAGATCATAATTTGGGTCCTGCTGAGTCAAATGCCAAAGAATACGAGTGAGTTTTGAGGCGGGTTTTAAAGATGGGCAGCGAGGAGGCTTGCCGAATGTTCAGTGGGAGGTCATTCCAGAGAGAGGGAACAGCAACGGAAAAGGCCCGATCCCCTCTGAGCCTCCGTTTAGTTCTTGGTACTTCTAATGTCTGGTTCGCAGTTTCACCCAAATCACCTATTTTGGACCAAAAAGCACAGAAAACAAACTTTTGGTGAGATTCTGTATATTAGGGCAACAGTGACTTTTATGCAAATCATTTTTGCTTTAGTGATGCCTCAAACATCTGAACAGTGTGATGAGAATGGGATTTTAATGACAAAATTATATATTTTGAAAAAAAATCAGCAGTGTAAGATATTTACATTTGACAAACTTTTCAAACTATTTGTACGCTATGTAGTCGTACATTACTAGTATTTAGTAGCGTGTGTGCGTGCATTAGGGTGGTCCATTTTGGAAAAGTTTGTCGGATTCGTCGGGCCGGGTCGGAAATCTTGTCGATACTATGACACAAGGATGTGTGCAAAATTTTATTCCGATCGGATAATTTTATCCCGTCCCGCAGAGCGACCAAAGTTTCCCCTATGGAAAGAATCTTACGGGGCTGAATGGTAGTACGGTTTCTCCCGTACAGTAAGGATTTTGTTTTGCTCAGTTCGCACTTGCAATAATTCAAAGACGGAAGACAGGAACGCATGTATTGCAAAAAAGGCAACCGTGGTTATCCTTCAACACTGGTGAGATTGTTGGTCCATGTTAACTGGTCCATCTGTCTATCTGTACATCTGTCTACATCGCGCGACTGTCTGGAAGTGATCCGATCCGTTTTGCATTTTTTTCAGGCCGGGAGTGGTGC
>NW_017805744.1:4172299-4185190 GCF_001891065.2 Hippocampus comes
TGTCGAAAAGCGTCCTCAGCTCAGCGTCCAGTAAGAATTCCGGCGATTCTCGACTTCAATTGAAAGATATTAGCTCGCCAGTAGGTGACCGTTGTGTGTTAGGCGTGCGTTTGAGTTTGTCTCCGGCTGCTGAGAGCAGCGATGGAATGGTTAGTTAGTCAGGAGGTGATCGTTCGGGCAACATTCAGCCCAGCCAGTGTCACGCATGGCAAAATACACGGTTAAAATACACATGTTCACCCTATTGAGACCAGTTGTTATGGTGGAAACTTTGGCCGCTTTGCGGGACGGGAAAATATCATCAGATCGGAATGAAATTTTGCACAGAACCTTGTACCATAGTATCGACAAGAATTCCGACCCGGCCCGACGAATCCGACAAACTTTTTTTTTTGCCATGAAAATGTGGACCACCCTAGCGTGCATGCATGCCATGCTGATATATGTTCGTGGGTATACACAATACAATCCATCTTTATGTTGCATACGTTAGTTCATTGCTTCTATTTATAAATTAAAATCATCTCCATCATCTTTTTTAACATTCTTTGTTTTATATTGCATATAACGTGAGGTGACAAACACTTTTATCAATCACGAGGTGCTTGAAATGTCATATTTCCAAAGATTCACAGATACATGGTGATCGCGTCCAAAAGAGATACATACTGCCATCTGCTGACAAAAGTTCATAATTTTTTTTTTTTTTTTTTTTTTTTTTTTTTTTACAGATATGTGTTTAGTCAGTCGCAGGTCACATATACAGTATAGACATTTACACTCACATGCACACTGTCATTGAGTAGCAACTAAACCCATCTTGCATGGAAATAATAGTTATGACAAGCATACCACTAATCAGAAAACGTGCTCACGCCCTGAGAGTTTCATGATCACAGTGACTGCAGTGAGGGAAAGCGAGAGAGGGGCTGTGAGTGACAGAGTCAAATGGGCAGATTGAGCTTCAAACGTCACTGATACAGTGCGTTGTTGTCTTGGTGAAATTGTCTCACAGAGTGTTTAAACTTTCCATCTCGTTAGTAGTACTGTACTGGCTCATTGGTCAACGTGTTTAACATTTTCGAACATATCGGCCGACGGAGTTGGCTGCAGGGGGCTATCCCTTTTTCTTTCAAAAGTTACATGGACATTTTCACCTTGAGCAGCACCAGCTCCAAACCTTTGAATATACCTATGACACAAACCCATGTTATCCCGCATATAAAGAATGAAGTCAATTTTTCCAGTGGTAAACGATTTTCTTCTTCGTTGTTCCTGAAGTTGCCGCAGGAGCATACTGCTGTGTCACATGCTCTCTGCCTCCATCATAGGCTCGGTGTTTGGGAACCAGGATCAGTTTCTGGGCCTGTCCATTTTTCTGGACACCTTCCGCAATGACCTGCAAGGCATGGACGTAAGTGTATGGCGCACGCTGCCCCGCCATTGACCGCCTCCTCTGTCCTCAGGGCCTGTCTTCTCCGAACACGCTATCTTCCACGGCCTGGCGGTTTTTATCGATACGTACTCAAATGATGATTCGGCCGACGTGAGTGCTGACCTTTTTGTCAGCATGCTGTCGCCAGTTTCATGTTTTAAGTTAAAGCGCCACTCCCATGTTTTCCATTCATCTTGCATTCTTGTCATTCGTTTTGCTATGAAGCGGCCATTTTACGGTTATCTCCAAAGTTCCTTTAAGGGCCTGTCCAAACCGGTTTGTCTCTACACATATATGAGGAATGAGTTGGATGGCAGAAGTTGTCACACGAGTATTTTAAAAAGGTGTTGGTTACACGAGTATTTTAAAAAGGTGTTGGGTAATGGTGAAAAGATTCCCAGAAGCTATGTTTTTGTATTCAATATTGTGTGTATTAAAATAATACAAATATATTATTGTTTAGCCCTTTTTAGTGGGGCCGAGGTGTTGGGACAAGGTATTGTTCGCCAGGACCGGCTCTCGGCTCTTGGTAGTTTATTTTCTGGTGCAAATGGCTCTTTGAATATTTTAGGTAGCAACTTGAAATTACCCTCAAAAGCGTCTGAAGAACGTAAAAACACACAAAGGAATATGTTTTGGACTTTGGTGGTAAATTTGGTTTTGCTTAGCAAGCTGACATTTTGTGAGGCATGTCTCTTAAGAGTCCACAGAAGAGACACAGCCATTCAGCCATGAAGTGAAGTGGCAATTTCCAGGTGTCATTCAAAGATGAACTCGACCTAAGAGATTTTGACTGATTGGTATCAAATTTGATCCATTAAAAAAAAAAACACACATTAGATTTGCATGGTCTGTGCATTTTATGATTTTTCACCATTGCTTTTTGTTATGTTGCAGCATCATCTCTCAACATTTTCTCTCACTTTTTATATGAATTGAAAAATTGCATATGTCACTGTTTGAAATGACTCCATTCTGTGTCCTCATTGGTGTTCTCAGCGTTCCTTCCCGTACATTTCGGCCATGGTGAACAACGGCTCTGTGAGCTACGACCATGGCAAAGACGGACGCTCGTCAGAGCTGGGGGGTTGCTCGGCTGAGATCCGCAACCGAGAGTTTGACACCTATCTCGCCATACGCTACTCCAAAGGGAGACTTACCGTATGTATCGTATGACAAATGTCGAGTCGTTCAACACGAAGCTTGAAGTGCTTTGATGCGTTGTTGCTGCTGTGCAGGTGATGATGGACGTGGACGACAAGAACGAGTGGAAGGAGTGCATCGACATCGGAGGCGTTCGTCTTCCCACGGGATATTTCTTTGGTGCCTCAGCAGCCACTGGAGATCTTTCTGGTTTGTCACTTTTACGAATGACGTCATCAAATATTTTGTCATAGTATTACAAGAATGAAAAAGAGTAACATTAGTTTTCAAAATGTGCTTAGTCATGAGAATTAAGTTTCCAGAACAAAGTTCTAGAAGATGACATTCGATTCCAAGAAAAATTATTCATAAATTGTAATACAAAGGAAAACGTGCATTGTGAGGAAAAAGTAGAAATAGCAGTTTCTTTGTTGTTTTAATCTACTATCGAAAAGTTGCAATGTCATTTTAAGAAAATGTAGCACCAAAAAATAGCTATGTGAAAAATGAAAAGGTGCAATGTCACAACACTAAAATTAAGAGTGCTTCCACAATACAGCAAATAAAGTAGCACTATTTTTTCGAGCAAACAATAATGTGATAGAAAATAGAAATGTCCAAGAAAAGTCACAATACAAAAATGTATATTATGAAAAAAAAATCTTTCACACAAATAAGCAACATTAGGAGGACAAACATTCCAAAAATAAAAACAAAAAGAAATTACAATGGTATGAAAAATTTTAAAAACTGGGGATACAGTATTTGGCTTTTCAATGAAATTTATGGAAAATGTAAAAAGTTCACGCTACAGTGACATCATATGAAAAGTAGGACATTTAAGTTGAAAGATGCACTGGTGACATCCTCATCTCAAACAATTCAGTGAAACAAAAGTTAACTACGATTGTGCGTACACCACAACAAAAAAAAATGTCAATGTTTCAAGAACTCGTCATGTCCCCTTGAGCATCAATTTCAGTTTGACGACGTCGTCTCATGCTGTTCACAAGTCAACTTATTGTCCACTGAGGCATGGCATCCCACCCTTCTTGAAGGGCAGCCTTCAGGTCATTGAGGTTGTGGGGTGCAGAGTTTTGAGCCTCGACACGGCGACTCAGTTGATCCCACGTTTTCAATCGGATTCGTCTGGAGAAAGTGCAGGCCATTCCATTTGAGGTACACCGGTCTCCAACAGCCATTCCTTGACGATGTGACCTCGATGAGCTGGGCCATTGTCGTCCATAAAGATTAAATAGGTCCGTGTTCATTTGGGGGCACAATCACTGGATGAAAATGAATACTGTTGCTCCTCACAACTTTGCAGAAGCATTGACCTTTGTGAGTAGTCTATCCAAAGCACTCTCCTCTTGCCCCTCCCGCTCAGAGCGCGTATTTTGTTTTTGATGAGACATAGGTTAGATGAGCATGACCTACACACACTGACTGATATCCTCAGACGAAAGAGGTCCGGGTTGAATTGGAAAAATTGGAATTGTACTGTTCACATTCTAAGGAAAAAATCAGGCACCTGTCACACAGGTAAAAAATATTTGAATTGACTTTCATTGTGAACGTAGCCTTTGCTTTTGGCAGTGTCCCAAATGAAGTGTGAGGTGTGTCTTAACTTCTGTCTTCCTTTTGGTAGACAACCATGACATCATCTCATTGAAGCTGTACCAGCTAATGGTGGAGCACACGCCCGAGGAGGAGAACATGGACTGGACAAAGATCGAGCCAAGTGTCAGCCTGCTCAAGTCACCCAAAGGTTTGTTCGGTGGGGATGCCGGTGCGATGTAGGGCTGGGCGATAGTCTTCCTCCCATTCACGTCCTTCCAGATCTTACTGTCATTGCCCATGAGAGCATTGCAATCCCCCAGCAGAACGATGGGGTTTCCAGGGGGACTTCTCTAAGGACTTCAAAAAAGGGTGGTTACTCTGAACTGCTGCTTGGTGCACAGGCACAAACAACAGTCACGACCCATCCTTTCACCCGAACCCCAACGTACGGCAGGCGGGAGTAAGTACTGTTAACCCACACCTGTTCTGCGCCTCTAACAATGGGCAACTCCAGAGTGGAAGAGTGTCCAACCCCTCTTCTGGACTGGAACCAGAGCCCAAGCTTTGCGTAGAGGCGAGCCCGACTATATTTAGTCAGAACTTCTCTGCTTTGTACACCATCTCGGGCTCCTTCCCTGCAAGAGTGGTGACATTCCATGTCCCTAGAGTTAGTTTCTGTAGCCGGGGATCGGACCGCCAAGGACCCTGCCTTTTGCCATCACCCAGCTCACAGGTCACCCGACCCCTTTCGGCCCTCCAACAGGTACTGAGACCGTAGGAAGGGTGACCCACTTTGCCTTTTCGGGCACCCCATGGGTGCCCGGCCATTTTCCGAGCACTTGAGCAACTATTTCAAAAAACAAACAACAAAAAAAAAAGACGCACAACACCGTATTGTTTGTGTAAGCAGTGCTCATCAGCAGATACGCACTTTGAACTTTAGAAGCTACCAAAAGAAAAAAAAGTACTGCCAAATGAATCGAATTTGTCAATAAAATCCCTGAATTGCATGATGACATTGTTGTTTTTGTTTTTTCCCTCCCCTCACTGCATAACGCGATTCTCACCATAGACAATATCGACGACCCAACGGGCAACTTCCGTGGCACGCCACTGACGGGCTGGAAGGTGTTCCTGCTCCTGCTCTGTGCGCTGCTGGGCATCGTGGTGTGCGGTGTGGTGGGCGCTGTGGTCTTCCAGAAGCGTCAGGAGCGAAACAAGAGGTTCTACTGAGGAGCTGAGGAACAAACATCCACTGGGGGGAGGGAGAGCTTATGGTGAACTGTTGAAGCACATTTTAATGTGAATGTGAATCTTTTTCTTTTTTTTTTTTTTTTTTTTTGTCGAAAGATTGTACTGATATTTTGGTTGGAAGTAATGCTCTTTTCTTTCTTTCTTTCTTTGGACGATTTTTGGAAGGGGTTTGTTTTGCTGCCATTTTTTTCGTTACTATGGAAACAGCACAACCGTCAGCACTGGCCTTGAGATTTTTATTTTTATTTTTTAATACATCTGTGTTCTAAAACTCAAAAGTGAGCTGTTGGTTTTCCACCTTAAGTGTTCAAGTGGGGTAGACGACTTGTAATTTTTTTTTTTTTTTTACCAGAGCAGAAAACCACTCTTAAATGTGTGAAGAAGTGTGCTGACTCCGCTTGAAAATGCGTTTCAAACAAACATTGTTTGTTTAAGATAAATAACAGTGATCCACTCAAAATTAAGACAGTTGTCTTCACCTTTGAGGCAAAATGGGTGTCTTTGAGCAAGTGTTCAATTGGAGCACACATGACTTAAATTTTCTACCATGACATAAAACCATCTTTAAACATGTTTAGAAGTATCCTGCCATTGAGCCAAAATGAGATTTGAATAATCTCAACATTTTTTGTTGAAACTAAACAAAAGTGACCCACTCAAAATGAGATAATTGCGTTAAACTTTTTGCAAAAATGCCGTATTTCTTTCCCTTTAATTGTTGAAATGCAGTAAAAAGGGCCTCATTCTTCGTGACACATAAAACCACTGTAAAATTGTTAAAAATTCTTCTGATGGGTGATTTAGAATGACATTTGAATAATCCTATCATCATGAGTTAAAAGTAAATTATTTTGACACCCTCAAAATGTGCTGTTTAACTTTGAGCTGCAGTGTCCTGGTTTGTCTACTGGAGGGGGTAGGGTGATTGTAACAGCTTGTAGTTGTTCCCTTGGATGTAAAACAACCTTCAAATATTTGAAATAGTGTGCTGTCTGCACTCTCAAGCATTCATTGATTAAGATTCATGTCCTCAAAAAGAGCCGTTGTACATGTTAAAAACTGTGCTGGCAGTGATTGAAAATTACATTTGATAAGATGAAAGTTTTTTTAAGTCTTGACACTAAACATTTTGTTTCATATTTGAGCCAAAATTGCCGTCTTTGGTGTCTCGATGGAGGAAAGGGGATTTGCCCAAAGAGACACCCTCCTAAAAGTGTTCTGATACTTTTAAGTAACATTTTAATAAGCAAAGCATAGTGAAGAGTTAAAGAAGTTAAAAGCATTATGTTGTCTTCCACCTTTCGGGCTTTGGTTTTTCCAGCTATAAACAATCTGTGAACTAGTGACACAGTCAGAATTTCTCCAAGTTGTTTTGTCTCCCAGTCGACCTTTACTCGTGGCCAATTTTGATGGAAGAAGAAGAAATTAGCCTTTCTTTGCAAAACAGGTGTAACCATGTTTAGCAAATGTTTAAGTGTCAGATCTGTCGAAAAAAATGTGCTGAAACATGATTGCGTTATCAAAATGAATTGTGTGGCTTTGTACTGTTTTTGTTTATTTTTTGGGGGGGATACCGAATGTGTCTTTATGGTGACAATTTTTTGGCAGCAGCACGTGGTCTTCACGCACTGTTGGGGGATTATTTTGCAGCAGCATCGCCTCCTTATCACTAGAAAGCACCGAGGATGGAAAACTAGAATAAAAACTCAACGATACACTTGGTGACATATTTATACATAAATTACTATTTGTTTGTTTTTACTATTCACACCTGTGTTTTTATGTGTTGTTTCTTTTCCACCCATAGCAATCAGCTCTTCTGAACGATACATGTAAAAATTATGTTTGCCCAAATGCTAATATGAAGTCTGACCAAATGTCCTCTGTTGCTCGGATGTATCATCTTTTTTTACGCGCTATCCGGGACTTCGGTGGAGTTTTAAAAATTAAGAAAATGCCCGTCTTTGTTTTTCCACCGTATTTTTAATTTCACTGACTTTTTGGGCGACAAGTGACAGGTGGAGTGACGTGAACGGGCGTGCGTAAGGTGGACACTGGCGGAGGAGAGCACGGAAGAGAAGGCAAGTAACCAGTGTGTGAACTCGGGAGTGGGTGTGCTTGGCGAGAAGCGTGAGTGCCAGAGAAAATTGTTTGCTGCTGATTAGGGAAGGAATGGAGCCGCAGTTGATGAGCAAGCAGTATGACATCCTGTTCATTCGTCTGTATTTCTCCGTCGGAGAGGCGCGTTACGTTTACAAGTTGAACAAGCCAAACACACCAGCAATCAATTCGTCCCTCATTACGGTTCGGAGCTGAGGACAGTGACGAGCATTAACAACACAGGAAAAAGGTAACCGTGTGTAAAACCCGCACGTAAATGTTTCAGTGTTTAATAAAGTGGACCTGTCCCCCCGTACCACTGATGCAATGTTGTGGCCGCCGCCATCATTTCAGTTAGCCATCTCTGAGTTACTGTCTTGTGTATTTATTATTTGGCTTCGTGACATTTGTAATATGACAATGTATCCACTAGATGGTGACATAGTTTTGGAGAAAATACACCCTGAATGCTGGTTGCCTTATGAACTTTTTTTTTCCTCCAAGCAATATTTTAAATTTGAATAAATTAATAATGATGGCTCTTTACTGAATGACATGGCTGTGTTCTTCAACAGTTTACCTGTCGCACCGCACAGTCGTGGCTATGTGATCTTCCAGCAGACAATATTCAATATTCACACAAAATTAATCCTCTGAGAATTTTTATTGTTTTATCGTTTTTGACCCCTTAGTTTGATAATTCATTACATGATTATTTTTTTGGTTGGTTATAGGGAGACATGTAAATTGTCAATTAGCACAAGACATAATTATTATTTTATTTGTTTGTCTGGAGGTGGGAAGTTTCGGGAATGTTAGTTTTAATTCAATGTCAATATTGAGAAGTCAATCACTTAACAGCCACCTGTCCAATCGTGTTTCCAATATTTTGAACATCTCAAGAAGTAGTTACCCACCACTCCCCCCTCCCGCACTTCTCTATGCAGGGTTTTTTTTTCCATAAAATATAAATTTATCATACTGTTTCTAATTTTTTTGGGTTAATTGGTAAATCTTAATGTTTGCACATTTAATGCAATTAATTCAAAATATGAAAACGCTGATTGGCTGAAGGTTAGCAAAGGCTTTCTCAGTTGCAGCATACAGTACATTAAAACAGTCATGTAATGTATGTCTCTTTGTATTCATGAGTCAATATTATTTACCGATGTATGTGGTGAGCGGTTCGGAAAATGGATGAATGGATGTACAGTATTAACACTAATGCATCAAATTCCAAATATAAAACCATTGTTGTAATTTTCAAAGCAGTTTTCATTGTCCTCATCAACATGGAAAGGCACACAACGCATCGCAACCTCAGCATGGCCAATCAGGATATTGGGGAGAGTCTTCCATTCTCGATAGCGCCGGTAGAGGCAGTCTCACGCTCTTTTGTGGAGATGTCAGTGTCTCCATCTGTCATAGGATATGTAGGACACGGAGGCAGATTTCATCACTGGTCTTTTGTCTGTACGGACTGATCGCATATAAAGGTCATTTCATGTGCTCTGTATTGCGTCTCCTCAGATTGCTCTGACTGTTTTTGAACGTGTGAAAATGAGGTTGACTTCCAAACGCAATGTCGAACAGAGTGGCGTTTTTGGAGGGAGCACTAAAAAGTGGATACTTGCATCAACACAACCAGGTGAAATTCTTACTTGTTCACGCTGGGGGTGGGGGGGAAAGGTCACATATGCAACCATTTTGGTCGCAGTCTGGAGTCCTGTCCATGCAGCTTTAACCAAAAGAAAAAAATGTTGGTATAAGCTTGATTTTTTTTTTCAAATGATGTCTATCCAAATTCCCTCAACTTAGGAAAAAGCTGTTTTTAAATCTTTGTGCATTTAATAAAGAAAAAAAAATCCCATTGCTCACTTCTTTGGACATTCAATTAAAACCAATGATAAATAAAATAAGAAAGATAGCTAGACAGGCAGACAAACAGAGCCACAACAAATGAATACAAAGTGACATTCCTTTCAATTGAAATGTCACAGCTGTGTTTGTTGTTGTTCTTTTGTCACCATGTTGACGTGACATCCTTGGAGGAGAAAGAAAAAGTCATTACTATTTTTTGAGGGGTAAAAGGCAGGAGGAGAACTAAAGCTGAAAAACAGGATCAAGGTTTACTCGGCGAAATAAGCCAACACCTGACAACAATAGCGTCACATGGACAACATGAATTTTCAATGTAATCCAGTGCATGGAAACTGCAAAGAATGAATTACAACATTTTTATTTTCGTGTGTGTGTGTGTGTGTGTGTGTGTGTGTGTGTGTGTGTGTGTGTGTGTGTGTGTGTGTGTGTGTGTATTGCCTTGAATATACACCGGGATCAGATAAATTCATGATTGATATTTAATAGTTGCAGACTGTCAAAATGACACAACGTTTCAGTTTTGTTCCATGCGAAAGTTGCAAAATTATGTGTTTATGATGTCAGTGTCGACTGGATAGCATAGTGCAGAGGTCGAGGGTTGAAATCCGGGCTCCGGCCTTCCTTTGTGGGGTTTGTTCTCCCTGTGCCCGTGTTGGTTTTCTTCGGGTACTTCGGTTTCCTCCCACATCCAAAAAATGTGCACGGTAGGTTAAATTAACACTGTAAATTGTGAGCGGGAATGGTTATTTGTCACCAGTTCAGGGTGTCCCCCACCTACTGCCCGAAGATGGCAGGGATAGGCTCCAGCACACCCGCAACCCTCGTGAGGATAAGCGTCTTGGATAAAGGATGGATTGAGGATGTTTGTGTGCTGACATGTAAATTGTGCTTTGTTGATGTCTGTGGTATTTGGCGGAAAATAAGCTGCTTTTCCAACACAGGAATAATCACTCAATTTAATTTGTGAAATAATGTTTAAATGCAAATGAAAGCAGAAGATAAAAAAAAAAAAAGCAACACGCACATTGCTGCAGTTTAGTCCCGAGTTGTTATCATTTGTTGAATGTGGAAAAAACATCTCGATCTGCTTGGATTTTTCTGGAATAACAATGGCTAGGTATCACCGCCTGACAACAATCGAGGCAGTTTCACTCAAAAGCCTGAAATCGGACGGACTAATCAGATATCAACAATGGCTAAGCCTTTTTGCGTGCCTCAAAATTAGCATCAGTTCAGGTGGCAAGGAGCGAGCACCTGTGAAGAACAGTACTTTGTTCACGCCGAAATGACGCCGCCGGCCCGATTACCTGCCTTCAAAGACGTTTGATGATGAAGCTGAAAAGAAGGAAGTAAACAGATCAACGTGACACGTTGGCATCTCAGGGACATCTGACACCTGAGGCCATTTGCTATTCACTGAATCCAAACTAACTTTTCACTTTTAACTTGGCCGTACAAAGAACTTGTTGAGAAAGCTAACACAGCATACTGACATTCAATCGAGGTAAGTGTGTGAAATTAGAACTTAAGTGAAAACACATGGCTGACAACTGCGAGTATTTGTTTTTTTTTTAAGAAATGTATTTTACATTATGTATATTACATACATTTTACATTTTGTATATTACATACATTTTACATAAAATAGAACACCTAAACACAGTAAATGAGCCTTCATATAGAGGGGGATAAACACTTTATTTGACAAGCTAAGCCACAGAGACTCACATTATGTGTCATCAAAATGTAAAACTTGACAGCAGTAGGTAGCTTGGAGGGGAAAAAAGAGCCCAGGGTGGCTTGTTCACTCTGGAAATCTGTATTGTTTGGCAACAAATAGTACTTCGTACGTGGTGAACATTAGACAATCTTTTTCCTTTCAATTTCGTGGGGGGGGGTCCGCAGGAAGTCGCAGGTGTGTGTTTTAAGGTAGCCTGAAGGCAAAAGTGGCTTTAGTTTGTATATGTGTGTGTGTGTGTGAGAGAGAGTGTGTGAGAGAGAGAGAGAGAGAGAGTTAATTTCCGACCTCAGCCTGGTTCCTACCTTACATTGTTTGTGCTTGCACATTAAAGACTACAGTCCTATATTTCTCATTTACATATGTGTATGTGTGTGTGTGTGTGTGTGTGTGTGTGTGTGTGTGTGTGTATATATATATATATATATATATATATATATATATATATTCACTTTTGTAACAAACCTTTTAAATAAAGACATTTTGAACTGAGCAATTTCATTAAAAAATTTGTGACCAGGACTTTGAACTTGTCTACGTAGAAAATGAATTTTCCAACCCTGGCAGGCGGTTAGGCTATTTCCTGGATTCTACATCACATAGTTTCACAAACATGAAAAAGTATTTTGTTCAGATTATTTTCTGTAATGTAAAAGTCATTTTTTTGAATCATTTTCGACATTACAACAATGATACTCAAACCTTTTACACTCAGCACCACTGAAAAATTGCTACTTAATAACCCCCCAGTGAAGCCACCGGTGGCCATCTTACGTTGTCACTCAGTCATACCACATATTCATTGATTTCTCTGTGGGGTTTTCACATTAATTTCTGTTTATATGACGAGAAATCTGGAGTCCTGTCAATGCGCCTTAATTAAAAAAAATTGGAGGGATAAGCTTTTTTTTTTTTAATCATGTCTTTCTAAATTCCCTCAACTTAGGGGAAAAAACTTGACAGCACTCGACAGCTTGGAGGGAAAAAAGAGCCTGGGGTGGCTTGCTCACTCTGGAAATCTGTATTGTTTGGCGACAAATAGTAATCAGTCCCTGCTGAACATTCGACAATCTTTTTCCTTTCAATTTTGTGGGGGGGGGGGGGGGGAGCTGTGTTCTGTCGATGGTGGGGGGGGGGGGGGGGTGTGAGGGGATCGCAGGAAGTCGCAGGTGTGACATGCCACACACAGTGAAGACCACCGTGTGTGGCATGTAGTCGACGTACCGATAAGTCTGGGAGACGCGTTACATGCACATATCCTTGGATAGGATGCTATTTGAAATTTTCTCTGATCAGGTATGTGTGTGCAACTTAAGTATTCCTCTGGTTCATGTTGTCAGAACCATCAATAATGAAATGAAAGCAAAGCACATCAGGACAAAATGTGCTGCAAAATGTTTACCTAACCTTTGTCAGTCACAATTCGCAATACTGAGATAATCTACTCTGTGTGGTCGATGCAAACAGTGCAGTTCATTTTTTGAGAGGCTTTGGAAAGCTGTCATTAGTCCATACAGTGAACCTAGTAGAAAACGCACGCTGAAAACAGTGCTCTCATATTATCTTCATGTCGTTCACCACAGGAATAAAGCAGTCATTTTCCTCCTCGTTCCAAAAGTGTGCTACTATGTGTAATTTTCGCCATGGTTGTTTTGTTTACCTCTGCTTGTGTAATACCAGCGATTTACGCGCCAGACGCATGGACTTATAGGCAGACGTGTGTGTGTGTGTGTGTGTGTGTGTGTGTGTGTGTGTGTGTGTGTGTGTCTCTCTCTCTCTT
>NW_017805744.1:4186036-4187452 GCF_001891065.2 Hippocampus comes
ATATATGTGTGTGTGTGTGTGTGTGTGTGTGTGTGTGTGTGTGTGTGTGTGTATATATATATATATATATATATATATATATATATATATATATTCACTTTTGTAACAAACCTTTTAAATAAAGACATTTTGAACTGAGCAATTTCATTAAAAAATTTGTGACCAGGACTTTGAACTTGTCTACGTAGAAAATGAATTTTCCAACCCTGGCAGGCGGTTAGGCTATTTCCTGGATTCTACATCACATAGTTTCACAAACATGAAAAAGTATTTTGTTCAGATTATTTTCTGTAATGTAAAAGTCATTTTTTTGAATCATTTTCGACATTACAACAATGATACTCAAACCTTTTACACTCAGCACCACTGAAAAATTGCTACTTAATAACCCCCCAGTGAAGCCACCGGTGGCCATCTTACGTTGTCACTCAGTCATACCACATATTCATTGATTTCTCTGTGGGGTTTTCACATTAATTTCTGTTTATATGACGAGAAATCTGGAGTCCTGTCAATGCGCCTTAATTAAAAAAAATTGGAGGGATAAGCTTTTTTTTTTTTTAATCATGTCTTTCTAAATTCCCTCAACTTAGGGGAAAAAACTTGACAGCACTCGACAGCTTGGAGGGAAAAAAGAGCCTGGGGTGGCTTGCTCACTCTGGAAATCTGTATTGTTTGGCGACAAATAGTAATCAGTCCCTGCTGAACATTCGACAATCTTTTTCCTTTCAATTTTTTGGGGGGGGGGTGGGGTGTGAGGTGATCGCAGGAAATCGCAGGTGTGACATGCCACACACAGTGAAGACCACCGTGTGTGGCATGTAGTCGACGTACCGATAAGTCTGGGAGACGCGTTACATGCACATATCCTTGGATAGGATGCTATTTGAAATTTTCTCTGATCAGGTATGTGTGTGCAACTTAAGTATTCCTCTGGTTCATGTTGTCAGAACCATCAATAATGAAATGAAAGCAAAGCACATCAGGACAAAATGTGCTGCAAAATGTTTACCTAACCTTTGTCAGTCACAGTTCGCAATACTGAGATAATCTACTCTGTGTGGTCGATGCAAACAGTGCAGTTCATTTTTTGAGAGGCTTTGGAAAGCTGTCATTAGTCCATACAGTGAACCTAGTAGAAAACGCACGCTGAAAACAGTGCTCTCATATTATCTTCATGTCGTTCACCACAGGAATAAAGCAGTCATTTTCCTCCTCGTTCCAAAAGTGTGCTACTATGTGTAATTTTCGCCATGGTTGTTTTGTTTACCTCTGCTTGTGTAATACCAGCGATTTACGCGCCAGACGCATGGACTTATAGGCAGACGTGTGTGTGTGTGTGTGTGTGTGTGTGTGTGTGTGTGTGTGTGTGTGTGTGTGTCTCTCTCTCTCTATACACACACTGTGTCTTTTTAA
>NW_017805744.1:4188770-4217985 GCF_001891065.2 Hippocampus comes
GTGTGTGTGTGTGTGTGTGTGTGTGTGTGTGTGTGTGTGTGTGTGTGTGTCTCTCTCTCTCTTGATACAAACTGTGTCATTTTAACACAAGAGACAGAAAATAATGTGAAAATGCCGCAGAGAAATGAATGTGTTTAAGTTATCGGTAGGCTGGCTTCGGTGAGGAAGTGGAACGCCGCACGTCCAAGGACTTCCTGGCTTCAAAAGATGCCTTGCGGTTGAGCTTGCGCAGAACCTAAATCAGTGTCCCATTCAATGGAGGTAAGCCGATTGTGTTTATCTGTCCAAATATTCGCTTCAGAAAAGGGGTAACCCAGGGGTTTTATTGGGGTTTGTAAAAACCTGGAATTGTACTTATAAAATAATAATTATTATTTAAATTATGATGTTTATTAAAACAAATGTTCTCACAGTTACAAGAGACATCAATGAAACAAAAATATACATTTAATTTGAACTATTTGACTTGATTTGGTTATGGGGTTGCGGGACAAGATAAAATTGTATTTTTATTTGTTTTGTTGATTTGGTCAATTGGACAATTTACTCAGAAAGTGTATGTTTAGTATTTTGTATGTGGATTAAAATTTGACGTAAAATGTCCAATCTCCAATTCTGGAGTGACCCATGTAGAATTCTCTACACGCATTTGTGTGAGTGCATTAATTTCCTGTGCCATGCTGTTCACACACACAAGAACTGGACCAGCATATCATACCTCCTGCTTCATGTACCATCTGTCTTCTTTCCCGAAGCACACATATATTCCTATATTATACTTGTCTTTTTGTTGTTGTTTTAATTACATTTGAGTTTGTGAGTGGGACCTCCAGTTACGAATGCACTTTCTTTACATACAGTCCGTGTAACGTACAAAATTTGGGTAGAAAAATGACCTCTACTTCCATACTATTTTTGGTATACGATTGGATGAGCAGATGGATCTCGGTTGTACTTCTTGTCACGCTAAATATCATTGACAATGTGCACAGAGCTGCCCATGTGGACTAAAAATATTTTGACTGGCAAATACATTCAAAAATACTCGCAAATACTTTTGAACGTATTCACAAATACATTCAAATGTACTTGTTAGTTAAATGCTACAAATGCATCAATTTAGTAAACATTGCTGATTCTTAATTGTGTGGTTTTATTATGGCTGCTTTGCATGATTTACGTTCGGCATTTTTCCCATAATGCATTTGCAACTCAATACCCCGTGGCATTGTGGGAAAGTTTTGTACATTTAGATTACAAGTACACTTGAACATATTTGCGAGTACAGTGAAACTCCTCTACAACGAAAATACCCCCTGGTGTGAAAATATTTTCATGCAATCCAAATCCATTCCCACTTTTGCGTTGTACGAAGTCTTTTTCTCTGCTCTTGCCTCGCAACGAGATTCACGACAAGGAAAACAAGCCTTCCGCAAAAGTCTAATCCAACCTCAGCATGCCACAGCGACCTCTACTGCTTCGTTCGGAAACGGCAACAGCAACACTACACTGGTTCACACATGTGCAGTCGTCCAGGAAGTATTTGTTATTGTTAGTTTCAGACGCAGCAGAACGTTGCATTTCTAAAATGGTTACGAAACGGACCTTTGCAGACCAAGGAGTGAAGAAAAGAAAAGCATTCACGCTTGAGGATAGGATAAAAGTAATAAAAATGAAAGATGGAGGAAGCAAAGTAAAAGACATTATGCAAGAAATTGATGTGAATGCTGATCGTAAATTTCGCAATTTATTTCCCGTTTATTTCTTTCCACACTGGCTACATGAGGTGTCAAATAAATAAATAAATTTCCCCAATGTGGGACAAATAAACGTTATCGTTATAATAAAAATTTGAATCACAGTCATTAAATAGAAGATTTTTTTTTTTTTCAATTAGGATCTGTAGCCCTCTTCCCCCTTTTCCCCTCTGGTAAAATTAATGAGCAATAAATATTTCTGTTTTTTAAGTGTTTTATTTCTTCATAATGGTGTGCGTTTTGACTCGACTGAATTCCATTATATTTTTAAACACGCACTGGTAAAAAAGGAAAATATAACTTAATTTTGGGGCTACGGTGGATTAATTGCATTTACGTTCAATTCATGTTTCAAGTTACAAATAGGCTCACGTGACCAATTAAGGTTGTAATTAGTGGTTCCACTGTATCTTATTTAACTGCCAGCCTGTTTTTTGCTGGTGCAATCCTGTATTAATAGTGGTATTATTTCATCCACTGAGCTTTGAATGTAGAGGAATACTTTCTTTCCTGTTATCCTGCAGTTTGTTTTAATTATTTTGTCAATGGTCGTTTAGTGGCTTGGCGTGACGTTGAAATTGTTCATTTTGTCTTCTGGTTTTCTACGTGTATTCAATTTTTCTCTTTCCTCTAATCTAGTCTCTTTGTTTTGCATAATTCATTTCATCTCGTTAAAAATCTCTTTCACTTGAGCATGTTAATTCACCTTCTGCGGAACACTTTTATTTAAAATAGCCCCTCCTGTGAAGTGTAATCTTGTTGTTGTTTTGCTTGATTAAAAAAAGGACAATTAACTACTGCTCAAAATTCACACAAAGCACCATGTTGCTCCTCTAAAGACATTTAAAGTTGAGGAAGAAAAACAACACTTATGATTGACAGATACTTACTGTAATATGTTGCTCATGTACCAAACCAACCTATTTCTCACAGTGCTTTAGGAAACACATAATTTAAATCTTAATGTGAACTTTGAGTTTAATGGCACTCTTGTCCCACAATCCTTGACCGAACCTGAACCAATAGAATTTCATTTAATTTAAAACATTACAAAGCTCATCTGCCGCGATGCAGCATGAAGTATAAAATGAAATAAATTTCACCAAGAGAAGTTCTTCACATACAAAAAACTATGATATGTATGATTTAACATTTTTAGAAATTCAAGCCATCATTCGGCCAATTTTCGGCTTTGACTTGCAAGTGCGAATTTGAGAGCACGATATGGATATGGACACTCAGTTCACCTCTATTCACAATGAGCAGTATTTGACAAATACAGTATATAATTTAATCCAAAAAATAAGTTTCAAGCTGTTCAATGACCCTTCCAGTGGCAGTTTCACAAACTAAACATTAAAAAAGAGAACTATACTGTACATTGTACATTTAAAACAAGCAAACTCTTTTGCCTTAATAATAACATAAATGGGAAATGCCAGTGACATGCTAAATGTTAGTATTGATAGTTGCCATTTTACAAGTGTATAGGAGATCGAAAAAGAAGTCATGCTAGCAAAAAGTATGACTATTAGGATAGCAATGTTTACTTTGGTGTAAATACAATGAAAAGGTGTCAGAAAAAGACTCAGAAAATTCAAAATGTTTGTGAATGGCAGAGAGAGAGAGGGAGAAAAACATCACAACTTGATATACAGAGTTACAGCTACACTCTTGAACTGAAAGTATCTAGTTTGGACGCTACTTTGGAGATAACAAATCCTAACTTGGCTCTGAAAAGTCTGAAGTCTGAAAAATCTAGCAACAGAGTCATATGGAAACACTGGGCAGCAGAAATCGTTTAGTGGTATATGCAATTTGATTGGTTGATAGTGTCACATGGGTGCCGGCAAGAAGCAGAGATGGACCAGAAAAGCGCAACAGCTCAGTGTTGCCCATTGAAGGCAGCTGGAAACACATACATGTCTCTTTAACCCCTTTTGCATTCATCCACAAGACAGAGAGAAGCAGTGGGAGGAAAAATCATTTTCCAGAACAAGTCAAGATCTTCCAGGATATCTTACTTTTTTTTTTCAGGTTCCATGTGTTTTCCATGACTGGAACATTTTCCAGGTTTTCCAGAATGCATGGGAATCTTTTTTCACGTAAAACTGCTTGATTATTTTTTTAATGTATTCATATTTTATTTATTTATTTATACACTGTCTGGATAAGTTCAGTGCTGAAGAAGTGTAGTCCACATGTTTACCTATCATTGTTTTCAAAAACATGAAATGCTGAATTGATAAAGCCACAGATTTGTTTGCATTATTGTTTGGTGGAATTTGGCGAAATTGTCGTAGTGAATGCCTGTGGGCCCTGTTTTTGTGTTCAGCTCAAATTTTGCTCAAAACTTGGTCTAACTGTACGCATGCGTGGAGTTTTCTTTCTTTGATATTTTCACAGACACGTGCAGTTAGAAACGGAGGTTTGCACCGTTGTGGGCGTGAACACAGCTGACTTGCTTCCCAGACAATAATGCAAGTGGCTACTCCCTCTAAAATCAGCTCATGAGAGTGCACGGTCTACAGGGCAGAACAGGTGATTCCCTAATTCATGTTACGAACAACCAAGGGAACTCGTACAGAACATGAAAGGTGTGCCTCTTCCAAGTATGACCAAGACCATAATAATAGCAGTCCAAACAAAACACTGTTTATGTACACTTAAAGCCCCTATCCTGCTGATGGGCGAACATTTCTGACTGTTATGGTAGCAAAATACGCATTCACATCAGGGTTCATTCAAGGTTGGTAATGTTCCCCAACAGTTTGAACATGTTCAAAATTCCCTTGCGACAAGAAAAGTACAGGCGAATATCTGGCGACCGTTTGACGAATATTCGCGACATTGAAAGAACCCTGACGAGAATGCAACATTCGCTACCTTTCAAAACAAACTTGCAAATGTTTGCAGCTCAGTGCGGTAGGGCCTCAAGTGTAGGCAGCGAAAGGCCCCAAGGGAACGCATCCAAAACGGCAAAACAAAACGATCCATTTCATCAAAATAAACTTCCTTCAAAATAAATAATGAAAATTCAGCACTAGTCTTTTATTCAGTACAGGCATAAACAGGAGAAAACACTGAAAACAAAATGGCTGCCCACCCCTACAGTTGCCTGGACTGCTTTCTCAACTCACAAACATGCACTTCTGCAGCGTACATCGAAGTTGTGGTCATCAGACATGTATAAACTGTGCAGGAATGTTGTAAAATGACATCATCAACTAGATATACTGTGTGTATTTTTTCAACAATTCCAAAAATGAACTGCTCTAGGTGTCGACGGCAAAGGGACATTTTTGGGTATGTTTTTTTTTTTTTTTAATTGCCTGTGGACATGTCATCTCAAATTAAAATGATCAACGCAAATGAGACCTCATGTACTATCATCTGCAAAGACAACAAATAACTAAGCAAAATGAAAATTCCTCTTTTTTTCCAACATCACACATCCCATTTTCCATTATACTTGTTGATGGACACGTCGACAATTCGACACAATCAGGAGGTCAGTACGACTCCATTCAGACTCCAATTCCACGGCGGTTTCTCTCACTATCTGTCCATCTCCAGGCAGGCGGCGGGCCAGAACGCCACCGGATCGGGTGACGAGACGCTCGCCGTTCCCTCTCTGCGGGTGCCTGCTTCAGTTTTCTTTTCATCCCAGCGTGGAATGTAATCAATTCCCTTCTTAGGTGAAATGGAATTGATTTGATCCCTCAGGTGGTATGTAAGCACTTATTTTCTCCTGAGTGGAATCTAATCAATTGTCGCACAATTAGCCTCAACATTTGTTGTGTGCGCTCCCTGAAAAAATATGATCCAATCTTGGCCGAAAGTCAGAGTAGTGTTTGTTGGGCTTTTTTGAGTTCTACATGTTACCTTCGAAAAATCAGATGTATCCATACCTGTCAACTCACACGGTTTAGCCATATTTTATACGGATTTTGTGGTGAATCTTACGTATATGGCCATATCGCACAAATCATACGGATTCTGAAAATTTCCGTTTTTTTTTTTTTTTTTTTTTTTCCCCCTAACAGGTAGTTCCGTTTGCTTTTGCCCAGAATGGTGCTCGTCTACTCGAATGCTTTCATTTCCGGTCACCTTTCAGTATATCACGTGGTTCCTAGTTGAAAACAGCAGAGTATTCATTGCATACTTCGGTAGTGTACAAGCAAGTTCTACAAGGAAACAAATATATCATTCATATTTCGTGGGTTTTTTTCTGCCGTTATTTTGACATATAAAATGCTTTGGTATGTTATAAGGATTTTTTGCTCTTTATAAGGATTTTTTTGGTAGTTTATATGGGTTGGCGCTCCGAAAGGTTGACAGGTATGTGTATCCCACCACCCAAAAAAAAAAAAAAAGGCACAAAAAACATGTGTACGGAAATAATGCTGATCTGGTCTCAATTTACAAATTTACGAGCTAACTTTAGTCAAGCTTTAACTAAAAAGCCATACATGTCCGCGTCTTTGGCCCTGCCACCACCATGCTTCACTGATGAGGTGGTAAAATGTATCCTGTTAACTACCCATATTAGCTTAGCATTACAGTTGAGCTGCACAGTGGCGGTAACAGCCGTGACGGTGTGGAGCTACCAGCTTGGGCTCTATCAGGATTTCCACTTCCTGGAGGCTCTTTTCTGCTCAGGTTCACCTACTGCCTTGGCTTCCTGCCCACCTTCTGTCGGGAATTATTTCTGGAGCCTACCACCACCTTCCTCCCACCTCCTCCTCCTCCTCCCTTGTCCCTCTGTCCACCTTGTAGCATTAGAGTACGTATTCCATCACAGATTGCTCATTCCTTCTTCTCTACGTAATCCTCTCCCGTTCATTTCCGACATTTGTCCACGTCTCGCCGTCCACCATCTTTGTTTAATTCCGCTGAATGCAAATGCTACAGTATTATAGAAGAAGCACAACTCGTCCCAGGTGCATTACAGATGCACAGTTGCTGAGAGAACAGGTATAAAAAAGTACTCCCAGTCTGTGTTGAAGTACGACTACGGGTAATTGTGAACATGTGAAACACGGCCAAAAGAAGAGCACATCCCATCAGAGGGAGGATCACGCGGTGTCTTGCCTTTCCTGCAGTCTTTCTCCACAGGTCCATGTGTCATCTTTGGGCAATGGAATGTTGGACACGATTGACTTTTTGCCTTCTGTCGCAGCTCTAAAGGGCAAGTTACAATATTGTGTACATTTTATTCTCAATGTAGTAAATAATGATGCACTTATAGGACTCTTTTCATGGAGGGTTGTTCTGGTTAATTCATGAACATGGCATCTTCTGCTATTTTGTAAAAATTAATGAATCGGGATTGGTTTATCATGTATAAAGGGCTGCTCAGTTAATTGAATTTTAATCATAATCATGATTTTGGCTGTCACCATTAAATTGACCTGATCTTCGGTGATATTTTAATTTGAAATGCGGGCTCTGCTGTATACAGGGTGATTCAGAAAGAATATGCCAAAATCATCACGCAATATTTAAAAAAATGAAAAAGAGTAGAAAACTCTAGCTTGGAGACATGTTTTCCACATAACTTCAAGTTTTTATTTCATTTTTTCCAAGTGCTCAATGTGGTCACCGCTGGCAGCCAGACAACTTTTCCCAAACGCGCCTCAGGATGAGCGGTCCACCGTGTTGATTGCAGCTGCGATTTGATCTTTCGTGTCATAAACTTTGTCTTGAATGTAAACACAAGGAAAAATCATTCACAGTGAGGTTAGGGGATTTGGCAGACCAAGAGCAGAGCGCACGTTTTCATTCAGATAAGATTTGAAGAAGAAAATGTTTTTTTCTTCATGTTCATATGACCCACAGTTCATTGTGGATTTGACCAAAACACTTGGGCGACATTTGGTGGAATTCCTGTGGCTGTGCCGAATAAAAGTGTTTTCAAGTGTAAATATCGAATTATTACAGATTTTATCATTTGTACATGTGTAATTCCAATTCAATTTTTAAAGTCACCAACGGGAGCATGCTTGTGGCTGCCTGCAGCTGTTTTAATTCCTAAAACTCCAAAAAGTTTTTATTTCAAGTTTAAAAAGACTTACCTTAACCAGAATCCCGCTAACGGCTATCCTCTTCGGTGTTATTTTAGTTTTGTTTTAGTTTTCATTGCTTATTTATGCACTGTCGGTTCTGCGAAGATTCACTACGGCCTCCGGGAACTTAAAAAGTCTGGCGACGGGCACCAGATGTCTGTTTCGAGTGCTAGAATTGATAATGAGGTCTCTCCAATGCAAGATCTCTGGTTTCTTGAGATGTTGCGCGGGAGAGATTACAGCTCGCTGCAAATCCCGATACTTTCAAACAAGCACATCCGTCTATGAAAATCAGCTGATTTAATAACTTGAGCTTCTACTTAGGGGAGTAAACATCGCCCAAATGACGGCTTGTATAAAATAAATGTCCACAGCACGCACTGACACATGCGTACATGCAACGTACTATCTTATAATTAATGCAAGTTCCTCTTGTCATTTATACACGATAACCGCCACCTTGCACAGTAGAAATGAACTGAAATGTTCCCAAGGCCGAGTGTGAAGATGCCAGGATCAGGTGAGCTTATCTCCGCTATTATCATAATGATTTGTCACCTCTACCCTACTTCCTTTTTTTTTAAACCCCTCGCCTTGCTCTTATCTGATGTTGAACACCCAACTCACTGTTTGGATTAATGAGTGCTAGATAAGGCAGAGCGCAGCCCACGTCTTTATTCACGTGCATGCATACTTACATGCAGTGGGTTGAGGAGATACCAGCACCACCCTCATTACTCTGCCTCCAGGCCATGCTTTTTGTTTTGCAATGTTGACACAAAACACTACAAAACGCACTACACACACTACACGACGATTATGAGATTAAGTCCAAATTGACTGCAAGCGACAATGAAGTCTGTCGCTTTAGCCAAGCAACTATTGAATGGATTGAAAAGTCGGTAAACAGTTGTGAGGGTCATACTGAGTTTAATCTACCAACCTTCTTTATTAATGTTTCTTTTCAGATTATGAAAGACACTATTAGTGTGGCTAATCATGCTGTTTTGGAAGAGTGGTTGCCCTCTCTTTGATACATTACAGATGGTGCATCATTTCTAATTTGTTCATCTATTAAGAAATCAGGATGCACTTTATTTTCCTCGAAAGAAAGACTTTGAATGCGAGACCATCGCTACGCTTGCATACATTGTCTCACAATCGGAGACAACTGCAAACATTAAAGCATAGGCGACAACAGACAAAATAAACTGCGTGCACAACCCATAAGAGAAGCATTAAAATAATTTGGGCCATCAATCTCACTTAAAAGAAGAAGAAAAAAAAAAGGGAACCAGACTGTATAAGAGCCGCTGAAAATTATGTTAAAATAAGGTTTGGAATCACACAGTGGCAGCCACAAGTACAACAAAAAGAAAAATCAGTCCAGTTGAATATGAACTTGGCACCACTTGTATCGTGAAACTGCTTTATAGAGAAAACAGTGAAAGCTGAAAAACCAGTTCATAGTAAAATTTCTGAGGATGGTGATCCAATCTCTCCGTGAAGCAATTTTAATTTAACTAATTATTTTGACACTCTAATTTATTAAAACTGCAAAAACGACATAAAATATTTGCTAGCTAGAAATATTCAGAAATGATGAATTGTAAGGGAAGGGTGTTATACACATAGATTGAGATGTAGATTTCCATAGAGAGTGCACACAACCAAGAGTTAAGTTTTCGTTTAACTGTTTGTGGCCTCAAACGGTGGAAGAGGAGGAGCGCAAGGAATGTTCCAACATAACCCAATTCAAAAACACAGCATGTCTTTCATTGTTGTGTGTTTCGATGGTCGATCTTTCGGTCTATTAATATTTATATGCACAATTATGAATCATGGGACAGAGGATGTGTGCATATCTGCACATGAAGCTATATGTGTAAATATATACAGTGTGTATATACAACATGTATGCGAATATATATGCATGCCGATATATGTCAATATAAAGAGAATGATACAAAATGGTGAGGAAATTAAATAGCTGATGAATATTAATTGTAAATGGGCTGGGGTTAAATAAATTACACTTCTTCCCGCCCCTTATTGTGTTTGCCTTTTCTCTGTCTTGTACATTTTGTGCGAATAGTTGGTTTTTTTTCACTTGTTCTTGTTTGTGGTAGTTATCATTTGCATGTTGGAAATAACATAAAAATTAGGGTATTGGGTTTTCTCGGGTTGGTTGTTTAACAGCAAGATACAGGGGTACCTTATAAGCGTGCCAGCTATTTACCTTTTTTTTTCCATATTATGAGCCCCATCTTGGTCAACAATTTTGATTTGCATTGTGAGCATAAATTTGATACAGTGATCTTCATATTGTCTGCCACATATTATAATTCACTGTTATCATCATAACGTAAATACAGATACAGTATTGACACAGCACCATAATGGTAGCAATGGTGTTAAAGTAGGGTTTTTTTTTTTTCGTTTTCCTTGCTGTTGTTTTTGACATTATTTTTTAACAATAGTCGGATTCTTTCGTTCAAAACATGAGTCATGCACAGAAACATTACTTCACATCTATTACTGAATGTTACTGTTATTAAACAGTTATAACCATGTTGTAACATTTATCATTTTTCATTCATTTATTTGTCTTTGATCAAATTTATACCTCCATAATATACAGTTAATGTGGCTCTTACAGTAATAGTAGTTAAATGTTGACAGCTTTCACAGAGGTCGAACAGGGCCGCTCTATTTATGTTCCTACAGGAAATGTTGATAGGGGTCCCGGATTGATGTGCCAAGATTTTTTTCTGAAAAATCTCACTGTCAAGATTCAGTCACTTGACTACTTTAAGACATGAGACATTGCTAATCTTGATTTTCCTCTTATCCTCAGCTCACCCCCCTTCCACCATCAAAATGTTTACGTTAGGTGTCCTCAAAGCTTAAGAGCCAAGGATGTCATTTAAGGTAACACAGGTCATTGTCTGTCTGAATTCCTCCACTTGCTCTCCTTCCCTCCCTCCCACAATGCACTCACAACAGACCCTCAAACATTCCACACCATCGCTGATATCCGTGTGTCATTTCTTTTCTATTGTTTGTTTTGCAAATTCATCCATCGTACTCAGTTTCACCTAGCAGAAGGAAATTTGGTTTGCATTTCTATCATGATCAGACCCAAACAATTGAAACAAACCGTGATCTAAAGCACAATTTTGGTTCAAAGCAGCCTTTTTAGGCTAATTTGTCCAATACAATTTCTTTTGTGAACATAAAAATGTGCATGTGTCAAACATTAGTTGAGCCACAAAAATGACTCAAGAACATATGCCCGAAATGACACGGTGTCAGCCATTTTGCTTTGAAATGCCTGTTTGATTTTGCTGCATGTGATGACATAGCTGAATTGAACTTTTAGATTCACTTTGGCCATTCAGGTAAATTTGAAAAATTCAGCCCTTGTTTCACTTAGCAACATGTAATTTGGTAGATCTGTCTATAATGTGTAGACCGACCAAAAAATGCTTGATAATCTTTGGTTTATAGGGGCCTTTTGAACAATGAAAATTGATGATTTGCCATCAAAAACGGTCGTTCGAAGCAGCTCCAAATGTTCTTAAGGTTGTCCTTGTTAAAAAAATAAACTTAAAATCTGAACAGATTGAAACTTTTAACATGTGCAATTTAAACTGTACATGCAGTCATCGGCAAGTCAAACACTGCATGCAGTTCAACAAACTTTTTTGGTCATGTTTCATGTTTTGTTTGGTAATTAACAACTTATTTTGTGCTTTTTTTACTTATGATATCATTTTAATTGATTATTTGTGAGACATCCAAATGTTGTTTGGCAACAAAGTATCTTCTCTTCTTCACCCTCTGGTTCAAGATGTTCTTGTACAAAAGACCTTCTGGAATTCCAGGTGCTACAGTTGGGAACAAAATAGAGCAGGCTCCTTCCTGCTGGAATTTGATGAACTGATGTCACTTTAACATCAACAAAAACAACAAATAATATTCAAAAAGCAGCAGTTGAAACAGTTGAATCCTGGCTCAGGCCCCGAGGCCTGCGGGCGTGAGGAGGGGGAGCGCACGGTTGACAATCTGGGCAAGAGGTGTGTGTGTGTGTGTGTGTGTGTGTGTGTGTGTGCGTGTGTGTGTGTGTGTGTGTGTCAAAGAGGAGGACCCGGGTGAGAAAAGGGTGGAGATGAGAGCGCTGCTGAGGGAGTGTCATCTTGCATTGCATGTGAAGCAAGTCTGAAGTTGTCTCGAGCAGAGACAAAATAATCCCACATTTTAATTGTCATTTATTTATTTGTTATTTGAATTATTTTTGGTTTCCCTTCAATGGAATTCAGCATGAAGAAACCAAGCGTGGGACCGCATCACTTGCACCGGATTTTGGAGGTTCTTGAGGCATGAGAAGGAGGAAGGCCGGCGACTTTGACATCAGGTATAGCGTTGGTTCCCTTCTTGGATCTTTCAGGGAAGATCTTTTGCGAGTCGGACACTTTCCGGGGGGGTGCTGGCGTGTGGAAGAACACCTTGCAGAAGAGTGGCAACAATTATGCTCTTTTGGCACTTGTTCCTTCTCAAATTTGTCCCGCTTTACTGTACTGTAGCTGGCTCTTGCTCAAATCTTACTTATTATGGAAGTTATTATCATATCAGAGACGTTCCCAGCCCCCAGAAAGTGGAGTTTTTCCACTACACAGTACTTCGTATTCATTGTACAGGATGAATTAGATCTTATATTGTTGGAAATTAGCCATAATTAGTAATCAAACTGCAAGCAATGTACATTGTGTGTGAGCTTGCTGACAGGGCTAATATTAGCATGTTATAAGGACATGGTGGACCTTCAATTAGGAACGTGATTCAGAGAGTAAGCTGACTTTGTCGTCTTTAACAAATGAACTTTGGATTTCTGAAAGATTTATGGATGTCACCATAAGAGAATGGACAGTTAAACTGGACAACCTACACAGGATGACATTTATAAAACCTACGTCTAAATCTTTGTTCTACAATCAGCTACTGTGTCACCCTCCGGTGAATTGAGAAAGAAATGCTGGGCATGTTACTGAAAACATCCAAGGGAAACAAGAAGTTTATAAAGTGACAGGCTGGGCAGCAATTTCAGTCATGCATGTGTGATATGGATCTGAAACTAGAATATACATGATCAATGAGGCTCGAGTTATCAAAAAACTTGAACGCAATAAAACTGTGTTCAGACATACATCATTTAATATCACTTAACCACTTGTTACACACACGGGAGTAAGCAGAGCAGTGTGTGGGACATTCCAAAACCAAGAATCTCCAACGAGACTCTTATGAGTTGTACTGTGTTACCTTTTCAAGACGAATGAGTGATTGCGATGAGACCACCACAGGCGCTTTACAGTGATATTAACCCACAGGCAGAACTAAGAGTCAGGGGCGTGTTTTGCCATTTGGGGGCCCAACACAAACCCACCACATCCCCACTTAGTTGAGTGCTCTTGTCTTGGTTTCCAAACAGGCCCCAAAAAGCAGATCACACTGTCCTTATTTTCACTATACTTAGCCAGGGCGTACTTCTCTTTTCTCCTTCTCCTCCTCTTGTGCATACTGCACTAATTGTTTTTCAATCTTGATTCCTTGTAAATATTCTGTCCTTGACCAGAAGAGGACCTTTCTGCATTAGTGAGCAGCCCCTCATTGCCTGAGAGCCGTTTTGGCCAGAGGGCAGTGTGGTCTCTAAGTGGGGAACACTGAATAATGTGACGGTTCAAACTGCTGAATGAGTCATGACATCTCACAATCCAACTCTTCATCATACTCCAATACTCTCCCAGGTGCATCGCTGTCTTGTTAGGAGAAAGAGCACATCAAATAGTGTTCGTCTTGTAACATACTGTATTTTCCGCACTATAAAACACTTCAGATTATAAGGCGCACCTTGAATGAATGGCCTGTTTTAAAACGGTTTTCATACATAGGGCGCACCGCATTATAAGGCTTATACAATAGAAGCTACAATTGTGGATGCGGTTACGTTATGAATCCACTAGATGGAGCTGCGCGAAAGGGAATACAATACAATACAATAAAGCTTTAGTCATATAGAGCTTTCACAACCACAGCAGCTGTAACAAAGCACTTTACAGAACATTTAAAATACTACGTCCAAGAAATCATATATTGATCCGTATATAAGGCGCGTCGGATGATTAGGCACACTGTCGGCTTTTGAGAAAATTGAATGCGTTTAGGTGTGCCTTATAGTGCGGAAAATATGGTAATGCATTTCCTCAAGTACTGTCACACCATAGCTCAATTGTGGCCCCTCAGCTGACACTGACTGCATCGTAACTGCGAGTGGCAAGTGAAGTGGCTCTTGTGCTTGTCAATTTCGTGCATTTGTTGTGTCACTGTTAAAAAAGGTTGAAACCTTCAGTAATTTTTTCTTTTTTTAAATGTTGTTTTTCACTGACTTCCCCGCAACGTGAGAGTAACTCTCCTTTATTTTCCTGATAACCAGGCCAACAAGCTTCTATTGCTCCTGTCGTGCTGAATCAAATACTGCGCATGCATGTGCAGTTCAGAAGATGGGCTAATCCATAGTATGAGAAGGAACGGGGTGCATGGCACTCGAAAAGTGTCAGCAGGTTAAGATTTTGTGTGTGTTTTAAAGCGTGTCAATTAAGACTAAAAAAATTCGACTTGAAATCAAAGAAAACTAAATTAATCCGTTATGATGAGACATGTAGGGCCCCCCCACCCCCCAAAATGGGAATGGCAAAAGTGACTGGGGGTGAAATTTGACAAGAGACACTGACTAGCCTTGTTCCTTTGTGACCACAACAATTGTCAGCATCTCTGGCATACCTCTGAACACAGAAAAGTGCATATACATTCATTTTATTTTTAGTCCCAACCATAATTTTAGCACGACTCTTTTAACATTATGGCTTTTTTTCAACCTTTTTTCACCGTTTCCTGTGAGAAGCAATGTTTTAGGTGATTTAATACTCATCAGCCCAAAAATAAATAACAGTTTTTGTTGTCTGGTTTGGGCAGGCTCAATAATAGTCATCTGTAATGCTCATATAACCGAAAGTGGATGTTGTATTGGCCAGACGGCCATAATGTTCAAATGACTTAATTGGCCACTCTTGGTAGGAGACGCCTCATTAATCGCAGCTGAAAACTAGGCTGTCTGGGGTTGAGGTAACGTCACCCACAAAAGGAAACGTCAAGGCGCTCTTCCTCTTCAACAACTCGTCAAGTCACACGTCGTGTTTGAAGAGGGTGGACAAAAATATGAATGACAAAGTTTGGCTACAGAGAGAATAACTTTGATTTCTTTCATATTGATGTCAGAGTTCAACGTCAGAGACGAAAGTTCCTGTTGATAGATGGATCGATACAGTTGCAGGACATATTTTCCAAATTCGATCTTTTCCTTTTTGTTGTACATTCTCAAAAAGGGTTAATTGATAACTTCTGCGCGGTGTGTTGTGGATGACCTCAAACGTGACAGATCACACACGTGCAGGAACACGCGCACGCAAAATTACGGGCAGGCACCCAAATGCCTATGCGACATTCCTTGCTCGCAAGTGCATCCTGTCAATCAGTCCTTCGAACCTAACTCAACTGAATGAGAATGTGTGTGTGTGTGTGTGTGTGTGTGTGTGTGTGTGTGTGTGTGTGTATACAGAGAACCACTTCAACTTTTTTAAACCAAATCAAGCTCCTCACCGAAACCTCTAACCCTTAATTTATGTTACCCTTTGAGGATTTAAATGCACTTTATAACAGCGTAATACACACTAAGTGTGTGAAGTCATTTTTAATCGTTTACTGATGGCTTACAAAGTGTTTTTAACATTGTTAACCGTTTATGTATAATCTCCTTACAAAGGGACACTAGTGTAGTATTTATAAGTGTTATTACCTGTTTTGTTACTGCTTTATAAACACATGTAGTCATAAGTATTGCTTAAGAAGCTTATACTCAGTGAGCGCATTTTGAAAATGTTTTTTTTTTTTTTTATTCATGATTTGTGGCATCATTTGTATTTTAGCATGTGTAAAGGGTTCCTAATTGTGTTGTCTCATAGTTTGTTAAGGCTTTATGTAAGCTCATGTTGAAGTACAATGACACACCTTTTTTTCAACTTTTTTTTTTTTTTTTGCTTTGACTTGCGACTTCAAATTTGTGATCCGAGCGCTGTTTGGTGCCAGCAACTTTCACATTTTTCACAGAAAGCAGCAATTTGTTGAATATGAAGCAAATCTTCAAAAACAAGGTTTCGAGCTGATTATTGCAACTCCCAGTTGAAGTTAAATATCAAAGTAAATATAACACATCAAGAAATGTTTTGTATTTAAAACAACCACAGAGTTTTATCTTACGACGGTCCATTTATCCTAATGCCCACAACCAACGCAAAATGCCACAGACTGACTTACAAGCCTTGAAGCAACAGACATTTGAAGACAAACGGAGGGGTAGCACATGTAGACCGACAATATTGCAGTAAAGGAAATAAGGTGTATATTACTCATCTTGACTCAAGCTTATCAAGTCAGTTGTGAAACGCTTCTTCGTGTTTCTCTTTGTCTAGATACAGTTCCTGTGGCTAGGGAGTAACACACAATGTCCTCTAAATTGCAGCAAAAAAAAAATGTGGCATGAAACTCTTTATGTCTTTACATTCTATGCAATTAGATAATTGCTGTATGTGGTTGTGCCATTTTTTAAAGATGCTAATGTTTAGTTTATAATTCCAAAATAGGTTCAGGTAACCATAGAGCTTCAATACAATACACATCTTTTTTTTGGGGCTGGGGGTGGGGGGGTGAGTAGACACAGGGGGTCTGAGCCTGAAATGGATTAATGGAGTTTCCATTCATTTCATTATGAGATCTTTTTATCACCAGCATGGTTTCAGAATTATCAATGATTTGTACCATAGTTATTTGCATGAAAACAAAACTTTAACCTTAAATCAATAACTCATTTTCAATAGAGGGATTACATAATTAGACCAATACTAAGTGTGGCAAAACAAGCTTCACAATAGTTATGTTTTCATTGTTTATTCATGACTTATGAAGCTATCGCATCGTTAATAGCATGGACAAGTAAAAGCCCTTTCTAAATGTGTGATGAACTACTTAAGCAGACAGACCTCAAAGTGACCTAATATTTCAACACCATTAACGAATGATTTACAACATAGTTATGCAGCATTTCAACAGTAAATTCTTTGTAAATATCACCTTGGGTGCCCTGTCAAAAAAACTACTCATTTCAAATCACTGTTCAGGTTATCAGCGTGAACCACACAGCTAAAGGCTAACAAACTGCCTGTGGAATGTTAGAAATGTCCAAGAGTCCCGTGTGACATCTTTCCATAATGGATTCTACCAGGGAGTTGTTGAGGCAAAGCTGAATGGTTCGAGGCATTGGGGCATTGATGAAATGCAGGAGAAGCTCATAAAGCTGCCACTTTTTTTTTTAACCTCCTCTAGGGAGGACAAGTTGGAACGGGGAGGAGGAGGACAACGAGTCATATTTTTATTTTTTTTAAAGAAGGTGGTCCAATAGCAGTAAGCATTCTTGTCATGAATTGTTTGCTTTGTTTGCATTGTTCGCTTCTTCAAATCTTTAAGACAACCAAACCAGATATGATTTCAAGTGGACTTATTTTTGCTACGTTTGAGCAAGAATTCTACTTGGTTGAGGAAGCTGATTGGTTGACACGAGGCACCGGGTTGATGAGCACAGTGTACTTTCATGTTTGGGAAAAAGTGACATCATCATTGAACTCAACCAATGATGCTGCTTTGATGCGAATATGGGGTGATGCAAATGCGTACCTGACAAAAACATCAAAACAGGTCGCATCTGCCACAAGAGTCAAACGACGTGAAATGGCAAAAAAAAAAATATAGTTTTTAGTTTTTCATCCAGCGGACGATAGGCTCTTGGGCTTTTGCTCGTCGGGGTTACAAATGAGCTTGAGCCTCTGCCAGCTAACTTTTCTCTGTTGATTTGGCTTATTTGTTGAAACAAAAATGAAATTCTTAAAACGAGTAATCATATAGTTTCGCCAAACAGTCTTAGAGTTGTGTGTAACAATACAGCTTCTGAGCAAAACCTCTTCTCTCTCCCCCAAACTGTTCACATATGCTTCAAACAAAGATCCCTTTCTCATTGAAGGCGTCAGTTGCATCAAAATTGCAAGGATCCTTCTCAATGTGCATTCACTTTGTGCTTTTGCCACTAAATCTCTGAGTCAGCTCTGTTGCAGATTTTTGGTCCAGTGAGTGCCGCATAGCTTTCGCTGCAGATTACAGTCAACCATATATTAAACTTTACACAAGGAGCACATACGCTAATCGTGTTGTTTCTACACTGTAAACATCCGCGTGGGCTCCGAGTGGGCTGTGGTACACCCCGTCCCTCCCTCCTCCAGGCTCTAATTGGGGGCTCCAGGTATAGCCGTGAGGATGGATTAGACAACAAATTGAAAACACACAAACAATCATGATGAACTCCATTTAAGGCTAATGAACGCTGTCAGCCACGTAATGGATCCCACACATCAGCATCAGCACCCTTGGTACGGGCTGCACACACACGCACACACATTCGCCCCGGTGGGCGTTTATTTACTCATGTTTGTCCATTTATTCAACAGTGGACTGTTTGTGAAGAGCAAACAAAAGTATAAATCATCATTGAAAAGACCCTCGCACCCCTACGCCTGTCTTAAGTTGTGTGTTGTATGGCGAGTCATCAAACTTTGCAGTCTTTCTGCCAATTGCAGTCCCCCAAAGCAAAGACCATTTACTATCATCTATCTTCCTAGTGTTCATCCATTGTTCACCAACAAAATCTCTCAGAGGAATTAGTCCTTGAAGGAAATGGTCAAAATGACTGGAAAAATTGCAGCTCTCAACCAAAATGTGAGACTTTCAGCATGCGATCCTGAGGCTTTTTTGTGAGTTTACTCATAAGAGACCTCCACCCATCCATTTACTGATCTGCTTCTCCTCACGAGGGTCACGGGGCGTCCTGGAGCCTATCCCAGCTGCCTTCGACTAGTTGGCGACGGACACCCTGTACTGGTTGCCAGCCGATCACAGGGCACACAGAGACGAACAGCCATCCGCGCTCACACCCACACCTCACGACAATTTCGAGTGTTCCATTAACCTGCCACGCATGTTTTTGGAATGTGGGAGGAAATCGGAGTACCCGGAGAAAGCAAGCCGAACATGCAAACTCCACACAGGAAGGCCGGAGCCGGAATCGAACCCTGCACCTCTGCACTGTGAGGCAGACGCACTAACCAGTCGACCGCCCTCATGATAGACAAGTCTAACTTTTTTCATGTCACTATGGGAAGCTGGCTTGTTCAATAACCCCTTTGCTGGAATCCGAGAAATGGTCGAAGTGGCAGACGTCCTGCAAGTTTTACAGCATGTGTTCTTGAGACACTTTTTTCTGGGTCTGAGATGGCAATAAAACTGGTGGACAGGTTTGTTTTGAAGGACTCATAAGAATGTCGAGAAAGACGCTAAAATGGCTTCTTCAAATTAAAATAGCAGACTTTCCGGGCTCTATTCTCATGCTCAGTCCAAATCTGGTGCGAGGCGTGGTGTAAATCTGCACAAAGGCCAGTGAGATTAAGTTTTGGTATTTTCGCAGACCCGTGCCAGCCAGCAAAGGATGTTTCGGGTGTGAGTATAACTGACTTGTTTTGTCGGCAAGTGAAGCAGCTCCTCTCATTCCTCTTTAAATATGTGTGAGAGATGCACTGATAGTCCTTGACGTGACGGAAGAATACACTGATTTGCTTGAGGCTTGCGGCATGTTGCACATCAAAGGAAATGACCTCGGTATGCCCGGACACCTGGCGTCGGGGGGAAAGATGAACCAAATCCCCAAACAACTACATCGAAGCAAGGTCGTCCCAAAAATCAGGATACGTCATTTACGCGAAAGCTCAGCTGCGCTGTCTATGAGCCTTCTGTGTTCCAGGCATGACCTATAAAGACTTTGTGTGGGTCTACTGATAATATGCATGACCACCAAATTTCACGTCGCTAAGGGAAACTTGCTCATGCAACTACACTGTTGGAGAGCACCTAGAAATGGCCCAACTTGCTGTGCATTTTACAGCATTTGTTGAGATTTTTTGTGGGTCTCCCCCGGATAGACATGTCTACCAAATGTTGTGTTGTATAAGGAAACATGTATTATTATTCTTATTATGATTATGATTAGGATTATTACTCCTTTGAAGGACCCTAGAAATGGCCAAAATGAGCCCAAAATAGACACTTGAAAACAAAATGGCAGACTTTCTGTGTGTTTGTGTTTCTATGTGCCTTTGAGACTTTTTTTGTGTTTCTAGTCTACCATGATTATCCATATTAGACATGTCTACCAAATTTCATGTTGCGAAATGAAACTGGCTTAAGTGGCTAAATTTAAAAGAAATTATCCCCCCCCACCCAAAAAAAACCCATCTAGGGTGTGCTATCGAGTCAGGGGTTTCACACCTACAATACCAACCACGTATTTGCATCAGCATTTGGGGAGCGTTTGAGTGGGGGAAATGTCAATTGATTTGGTCTAACAACGTAGAATCGAAGCAATCCCACCTCCATGCTCTAACACTAACAATTTATTTGTAGAGTGGTTGTGGTAGAGGGAAAGTGGGGAGTTTCTCAGTTCCTATGCTAACACAAATCCGACTGGAATGATGATTGATTGGGGAGCATTTGTGCTTTCGGGGCCTGCGGGGGAAGAAACACGCAAACGCTCAAGGAACAACCTGCAGCCACTTGTCGAACTGGATCACATTTCTTCGTTGCCCTCATTCTTCTCAGGGACTTCACAAGATGACCCGCAGCACTTTTGTCCATCCCCTCCCCTAAAAATGGTCAAATGGATCACTTTTTTGTTCAAATTGCCTTTGCCGAGGTCACATGAATGCTGCTGCTGCTGCTCTCCACTGAGGAGCACAAATAAAACTATCCAGCCTAGCGGGATCTGGATAATGAAATTTTTTCTCCTATGTCAGGACTTGTCATGTTCAAATGAATTCCAATCACAAGTCAGGGAACGTTATACAGTAGGCTATACACAACCTCGGTCTCTCTGGATTTAGGCGTACTAAGTGGATAGCGAATGATTTAAAAGACAGCGAAGAATTTCGTGGTTTATTTGTCCTTTCAAGGTTGCCACACGCCAAGTGATGCTGAAATGGACGGTAGTGGAAAAATTACAGTGGGTGACTATTTGCCGCCCACCCAATAATTGAACACTACACATCTACCAAAGTGTCGCAAGTGAGAACATGTGACCCTCTATCAGGTTTTCACATTCCAGCCAAGAACTTTTGCAATTTGGTCTCTAAATCTACATCCATCAATCGATCCATTTTTCGATTCGCTTTATCCTCACAAGGGCCGCGGGCGTGCTATAGCCTATGCCAGCTGTCTTCAGGCAGTAGGCGGGGGAAACCCTGAACCGGTTGCCAGCCCATCGCAGGGCACACAGACACAAACAACCATCCGTGCTCACACCAATGGACAATTTAGAGTGTTCAATCAGCTTGCTATGCGTGTTTTTGGAATGTGGGAGGAAACCGAAGTACCCGGAGAAAACCCACGCAGGCACAGGGAGAACATGCAAACTCCACACAGGGAGGCCAGAGCCAGAATTGAACCCGGTACCTCTTCACTGTGAGGCCGTCGCGCTAACCACTCGACCGTCCTAACCGCCCGTTGCTAAATCTCACCGGGCTAAAAACAAAAACAAAAACAAAAAACTGACAGTTAAACATCTCTTCACTGCACCACAAGTGAGTAAGCACCGCGCATCTGCAACCATAATTACGAAGTGAGCCAGGACGAAAACAAGTTTGACACCCCTGTTAAATGATGCGTGGATCAACTGATTGGTGTCTGCGCGTTACCTAAACTAAGTGGGATGCTGTGTTGAGATGACAACGATGCCTAAAATCTCACAGCCCTGAAACCCAAACAGTGACCCAGAGCGTTCTAATCTGATCCCGCGTCAGCAGCGTGTCGCCTCTGCACCGCAGATAAAGCACCCGTACCGTCATCATCACCGTCATCATCATCATCGCTGTCACCCTCCGCTGGAGCCTCCAACACCAGCAGCCTGCCTGCAAGGGCCAAGTACCTGTGCCGTAACCAGGCGAGCGTTTTGCAGAATCCCATCGGAATGCTCAGATAAGACATAATAGCGGCTTTGGTTTCCATCTCTGCCGCAGGACTCACTGCATTTGTCTTTCGGAAGAGGCAGAAAGATTGCATTTCTTTTTTTTTCTCCAACGCTGATCGCTGATGCTGTCGTTCACATGCTTGGCACGCTTCTGTGCAGATCAGCGGTCAGGGATGTTTGATTGAGGTGGCCGGCGAGGCTTGTCGCTCAACTCAATTCACTTCAACCCTTGTTCCAGATGCAGGCGCAATTGATGAGAATCCATAATTTTCGGGGTATGTCAGAACTTTGTGGTCCGGTTTCATAAAACTCCAAAAACGATGACAACAACAAAGTTTTCCCTTCCCAAGTAATCCACCATTAGTATGATTTACTTTGAGCCTTCCATGCCACACTTGCATGCAATTCTGGAAGGATTATTTCAGGATCCGCCGCAGCTTTGTTGTCACGGCCATCTTGATGTTGTCCAGATCTTTAAAACCAGGTCCCCTTTATGACCCACTTGAGCTTGGAGGAAACACAAAATCCGACGGAGCCAGGTCGAGTGAGTATGGCGAGGTTGCTCCAGCACAGCAGTGCTTTTCTCAGTTATGTTTGGTACATAAGGATTTTTCAAATCTTCTTTTTATTTTTATTTTTTGTACAATTTATGACAGACCTCCCTTAATGTTGAAGAATGTCAGGTTTCAGACAAATCCACACCTCTGACATAAGTATAGTCTTATGGTTGAATCCTGTAAAGCATAAAATTGTTGTGCGTTGGACATTCTTGCTAGGGAAGGGGCAAAATGGGGACAAAAATAGCCCAATTGTCTTTCGATGAGTACCCGGCCGAAGGAACTGAAGGATGCTCAGAGAATTACGAGCAGGCGCTTTTGTCATGGTGAAGCAGCAGCAACTTTTCCAACCACAACTCTCACTTGTACTTGCACACCGAACGGAGCATCAAAAGAGGACGTGAAGCAATTTCCTCCTCAGCTCCTCTGAAGTTGTCAACTGAGGTACATATTTAGCTTTTCAGGAGACTCAGTCAATTTTCTGTGTCAAGTGGGTGTGTGGCAACCACCAAGTGAGGAGGTACTTGAATAATGAGTGTCGAATCTACATCACAATGATGCCAAAATCGAATCTGCTCATTTTGCAGGCCTTGGCCTTTCAAAAAGCTATCGCGTGCAAACGACCAACTGCTTGAATTTCAGACTGAAACCATGTCACAGACTGGTTTTGACCTGGAAAAAAAATGTACATTTTGACAGCATGGGACCTCGAAAAAAATGTGATATCATGACAGCGTGAATGTTGAACCACTGTCGCTGGGAACACTGTAGACACAGTAATGTCCTGGTATTCATTGCGGATAGGGACCGAGCTCGGTTTGCAATTGCAAAAAATGGCACCCTCTGTTTGCTCACAAAAGAGGCTCCATTGAGCACAGAAATACTTTGTATTGCAATCAAAACACTCTATATATATATATATATATATATATATATGTGTGTATATATATGTCTGTTGCCATTCAAATGTCAGATTTTTGCTGTACTTTTCCATTTAAATGTAACAGGTAACTTTTTTCAATAGTTGAATTTCCCATTGCATTTGAAAGCAAAGCCACCTCAGTGTACCTCTTATTTCTCCACTATTTGTTTGACTTTTCACTCCATTCTGCCAAATAAACGTCGGTGTCTTTGAGAGCAAATAGAAGCAACATTCGTCTGACAACATCGAATGCAGCGGCACATTTCATTCCCACTGAAATTCCCCCCTCTCCGCAAAGCTCTGTGATGACCAAGCAACAATCAGCTCAGTTGCCTGTGGTGTGGCTTCCAGAGTAATAATGGCAGGAAGATTTCACGGGGGATGCTGGTCCGTTCTACCACCTGCCTGAAAATGCTCCAAGGCAACTTTTGTCTTTTGGAACATCGTGCGGCGCTTGCTCAGAGCAAGTCAGAACAAGAGTTCTGGTATTGTGTTTGATTTTGTTGCCATTGACGGGCTGTAAGCCAGAGAGAGACAGATTTAAGTATGTGTTTTTATGCGCAACCCAGAGCAGAGCATGCTGGCAAGTGATTGAAATGAGTGATTTTTGCTTTTTTAGTTTAATTATGCTATCAAAACCCTATATATGATCAAGTAATAGTTAATTGTAAAATTAATTATTTTATTGTAAAATATCCCGTCATCTAAAATAATGATCGTCACTTTTGGGAGTTGAATGAAGTGCAACTTTGACGGCCATTTTTTATTGTCAAACACTTTTGAGAATACAGTTAATTGTATCCATCTATTATAAAACATATGCCTCACGCATTTGTGTGTTTTCCTTTTCCTTTTCAGACAACAGAGGATCAAAATGCTACTCCAAAAAATGGCGTCATCACTGCTTGCTAATTTGCTAACATTCGCCACAGTTCTGCTAAATTCAGCACGATGCGACGGAACAGTGGCAGAACTCAAAGCCGGATCTCCACTGAGATTCACACACCACCTCTACAACACCACCATTGATGAGAACTCTGGCGCGGGGTCATACGTTGAGACGCCGGTGAAGATGGGCTTGGAAATGGCGGACGCATTCTGGGAAATCAAATATGTGATTGTCTCCGGGGATGAGAGCGGCTATTTCCAAGCAGAGGATGTCAAAGTTGGAGATTTTTGTTTCCTGAGGATCAAAACTCAACATGTGGCACTCCTAAACAGGGAAGTTAGGGATGCCTATACACTTACTGTGGAGGCCACGGAGAGCACCCAGGAACTCCAAGCCAAGACCAAAGTCTTTGTCCAGATCCTAGACACAAATGACCTCAAGCCTCTTTTCGATCCATCCTCATATAGCGTAGCCATCCCTGAAGACACACCACTTCAATCGAGTCTGGTCAGGGTCAGAGCGGCAGACGCCGACATGGGCAGCAACGCTGAGTTCTACTACTCATTCACCATCAAATCCCATCCGTTTGTTGTGGACCCTTTCAGCGGCACTATCAGACTTTTGAAGAGACTGAACCACACCCGCAGCGAGCGATATGAGCTCACCGTGTTAGCCGAGGACAGAACCAAGAGAATCTCTGGCATTCAGAAATTCGGCAATGTCGCCAAGGTGAGCATAAAGGTACAAAAAGCTGCCGCAGCTTCTCCGGTGGTCAAACCCCCTGCCAATCCGTCCATCTCTGCAGATGGCACAGTGACGATCAACGTCCACGTCGAGGCAGGCCTCAAGCCCGTCAAATCTCTTCGCATCATTGGCGGTGATCCTCACAAGAACTTTGAGGTCATCCCTGAGGGATTGCAGGGAAGCAACTTCCAAATCGTCTCGACGAAGAAGATCGTGTGGTCACAAAGTCCCTTTGGGCTCAATCTGTCCTTACAAGCTCAAGATATCAGCTCCCCCAGTTTGATGTCTCCCATTGCTAAGATTCACATTCCTGCCTTTCATTACCGACCCAAATCGTTTTTGGAAGAGACCTACATTCTTGTGCTCAGTGAGATGTCACCCCCGAAAACATTTGTTGCAAAGGTTTCTGTTGATTCCGGCACTGTGACGTACAGTATCAAGACGAACCCAGACAGCTCTAAATTCAAGATAAATCCCAAAAGCGGGATCATCATTACCAGGGAGACGTTTGACTATGAGGATCAGAATCACTATGAATTTGACGTACTGGCCAATGGAGGCGAGGCTAAGGCTCATGTCGTAGTCAAGATCGCAGACGAGAATGACAACAGTCCAGAATTCACGCCGTCGTCCTATCAGGCCACGGTGGATGAAAATAGCCCCATCGGCAGCAGCCTCTTGAAAATAAAAGCGACCGACAAAGATGATGGGAAACACAGTTTTGTGACCTATGCCATTGCCAATGCAGACCTACTGCCATTCGCAATAGACCCCTTTACTGGTGTCATCTTCACTACTGAGCACATGGACTTTGAACTAATGAAGCGTTGGTACCACCTGAGGGTTTGGGCCTCAGACAGTGGCGAGCCGTTCAGTCGGGTCAGTGAGTGCACCGTGACAATCACCCTCAACAATGTTAATGACAACGTGCCTCTTTTTGAGAGGGTGGGCTGCAACGTCACAGTACCTCCAGATCTCGCTGTTGGCCGTACGATTGTGGAGATGTCGGCCATCGACTTGGATGAACTACAGCAGCTGCGCTATATCATTGAGTCGGGTAATGAGTTCCAGATATTTGCCATCAACTCTGTGTCAGGTGAGGTCATCCTGAAGCGTGCAATTCCGCCGGGTGTAAATTCATTCGATTTGCAAGTGGTGGCCTCGGACGGGGAGCACCGCTCAGAAGCATCAGTCGTCCGAGTGACGGTCACCAGCTTGGGCGACGAGCCAACGGTCAGCTGTCAGGAAACGTTCATTTTCAAACAGCTCACCGATAAACTGATAGAGTCAGTTAAACCTATCTGGACTGAAGACGTGGACTATACATCTTCCGATATCCACATCACAAACAGACACTCTCCCATATTTGACGCCGGTGTTCCTAGCTCTCTGGATCTTTCTGAGGACTACCCACTGAATTCCACGGTAGTCCGCTTGGATGCATCGGATCACGACACGGGCTTTAATGCCATGCTCACGTACGCCATCTCCGGTGGGAACGAGGATGGCTGCTTTGTCGTCGACACCTTTTCTGGCGACCTTCGTCTACTTTGTGGGCTCGACAGAGAGAGTAAAGAGTTCTACATTCTGAATATCTCCACCTATGATCTGGGAACACCGCAAAGGTCAGCGTGGAAGTTTCTTGCGGTGAATGTCCTGGATGTTAACGACAACCCGCCTCTTTTTGATCAGCCCAGACATGTGATTCACATCCCTGAAAACACCAAAGTAGATACGGTCGTTTTTACAGCCCGAGCAACCGATTCTGACATAGGTGAGAATGGGAAAGTCAAGTACACCCTCCTGACGTCCATCGAAATATTTCGGATTGAAGAGGTGACAGGCGAGGTGGTGGTCATGGCTCCTTTGGATCGAGAATCCTCACCCAGGCATGACGTATGGATCGAAGCCAGGGATCAGTCCAAACTTACTCCACCGATGTTCGCCACCCTCCACCTTGTAGTCGTGCTTCAGGACGTCAATGACAACCCACCTACCTTTGTAACAAAGGTCTACAGAGTCAAAATTCCAGAGGATTTACCAGTCGGAACCTTACTGGTCTGGGTGGAAAGTGTGGACTCCGATCTGGGCGGTGGTGGCCTCATCACCTACAACCTTAAGAACACCGAAAGTGGGATCTTTCGCCTGGACTCCTCAACTGGTGCCTTGACCCTAGAGAGGGAGTTGGACTTTGAACGACGGGCGTCGTACAACCTCACCGTCCGCGCTGTTGACCACGGCCCCCCGCGATCACTTTCATCATCCTGCTTTGTGGAGATCCAGGTCTTGGATGTCAATGAGAACCTCCACCCACCACTTTTCTCTGAGTTTGTGTATGAGGCCATAGTGACGGAGGACGCTGTGGCAGGGACAGCGGTGCTCACGGTGACGGCCACGGATAAGGATGTGGGTGGAGATGGTGTCATCCGGTACCGCATCCACGACGGCTCTGGTCTAGGAGTGTTCGCCATTGATGAGGAAACAGGTAAAACGGGATAGAAGTAGGGTTGAAATGGTTTCCCGATAAAATTTGACCAAATTTCAAATGACTAGTGTTAACATGAAAAGCATGGTAGAGCAGTGGTTAGCAGCTTTTGTCTCACTGTTGATGGTTCTGGGTTTGAACCCTCCTGTGTGGAGTTTGCATGTTCTCCCAGTACTTGTAGGTGTTTCCACTAAGACATCCTACCACATTCTAAAAATATGTACCGTATGTTAGCTTCAATGAAAACTCAAAATTCTCCATAGGTGTGAACAAGAATATGAATGTTCGTCTATATGTGCCCTGCCAAAATTCTCCTGGATACTGTGAATCAGAATTCCACTTTGAAAAGTGGATGTCTCAATTCAACCAAATATGGTCATTGCAAAGGGCCAAATCAGTAAATGAGCCATGCTGTCCATTGCTTTGGGAAGCATGAATCATCACAACAAGCAAGAGAATGAAATTGAATTTCTTATCAACGCAGTGGAAACGATGTTTGCTGGTCTTGACAGTTTACTAAAAAATAAACAACAGGGATGGCAGAAGAAGAAATAAAATAAGTGGTCAAATTGGAAAGCCACTCTCCTTGCTTCCCCGCACCAGTGCACACGCCACTCACCAGTATAAATAAACACTATTTATTCCCAAGTAGCACTCAAAGGGCATGAGCAGCATAATCAAAAAAAGGACAGACAAGATATTAACAGCCTAAATCATGCTCAAAGTGCAAAAACAGGTGTGTGTGTGTGTGTGTGTGTGTGTGTGTGTGTGTGTGTGTCACAGTCATATCTCGGTTTTCGACCAAAATCCGTTCCAGAAGGCTGTTCGAAAACCGATTTGTTTGAAAAGCGAAACCACGCTAATTTAAAAAAAAAATCTTTATTCAACACGTCTGCTCACAATGGAACGCTACACGAGGAAGCGTCACTTCCTCGTCTAATGAAGGCGAGAGGAGTCAAGTGGCGCATTCAAGTGCTCTCAGTTTGGTCGAGAACCGATTTTCGGCGAGGCTAATGTTAATCTGTGCATTCATCAAAACTAAGTGCAGTTCTGCTTACCTTACCTGTTCTTGGTAACACTGGAAAATTCTTGATGAAGACAGACTCACACTTCAATCCAAATATATTGTTGATACCATGCGTTGTCTCCACAGGGGTGATCCGGACCACTGGGCCGCTGGATCGAGAAAAAGTTCCCCACTACTGGCTCTCCATTGTGGCCACCGACCTTGGTACTGAGCCCCGGGCCTCGTGGACGCATGTTTACATGGACGTGCTGGACATCAACGACAATGCTCCGGAGCTTTCCCAGCCCATCTACTTCGCGTCTGTCCCTGAGAACGTGGAAGCCATCACCTCCATCGTCCTGGTGGCTGCCTCGGATGCTGACGCGTCCTCGCAGGGGCGGCTTTCATTCCACATTACAGAGTCGCATCGGACTTACTTTGATGTTGATCACAAAACAGGTTAGTGACATATTTATCAAATTCAATTGGCTGCAAAGCTTCATTCAGAACCGGCATTGATCTAATGTTGTTCTTTCGAAGCAAAAAAAAAAAAAAAA
>NW_017805744.1:4218530-4257449 GCF_001891065.2 Hippocampus comes
AAAAAACAGGTTAGTGACATATTTTTAAAATTCAATTGGCTGCAAAGCTTCTTTCAGAACCGGCATTGTTCTATTGTTTTTTTTTCGAAGAAAAAAAAAAAAAAAAAAACACATTTTAAAATGATAAAAATCCTCAAATGTTTCATTGAATTACGTGTCTGACATCTCTGCCGTGCTCCACTGTGCTGCGCTGGACTGCGATTTGCCAGTCTGCATTTCTGTGGGCGTGACTACAAAAAAAGTCTCTGCTGTCTGATGTTTGAAGGACAAACTGCAGATAAATGATCCACTGAAAACAAATCGTGGGCTAAATCTGTGATTTCAAGGTTTATGGCTGCATTGAAATCCGAGAGACATATATCTTGGTGATTTAATTACTTTTTCTGGATACTTGGTTTTCTCAAATTTTACTTTGGTATTCCGAACAGCAGTCAAATCTATCCTTACTTCATGTAAAATTATAAGTAACATTCACCTATACTAACACGTTGAGTGATGCAACGGTACCTGAACCAAATCGCTACTAACTTTCCTGAATCTCTGAACCTCACTTTCTGGGATGTTTTTCTTGGGGTGACGCCTGGTTTCCTGTGTGCAGCGATCTTGGAATGGGAGTTGGCCCCATTGTTACACTGATCAATGAGTACAAGTGCTGAGTGCAAAAGGACTGGCCCCTACATGTCAAAACTGAAAAGTGAATTAAACCTTCAAGTAGACCAGAATTAATCTTTTAGATTCCAAAAGATATGCTCTTCCCTATTCAGTTCTGCACTGAACTTCAAAATTACCAAAATGAAGTTCGCCCACTCTTGTTCTCAGTAGGCTAAATATGAATGATGGATGTTGCTCCCTTTACAATAAAAAGAAAAGGAATTGCATCAGGCTCTTACAGTGCATTTTTAATGAGTCATCAGTAAAATGAATAAAAACGATCAGCAGGTATTTTCTGGTTTCCTGTTGTCAATTTGATGGTGAAATTAAATCTGTTTGACATAAAACAAAGTGGTCGGGGCTGTGGCATGCCAGTGCATCTGTTTAGTGTGCCAGCATGCAGCCAGCATAGAAAGAAAGTAGATGCCACTTTAAAGAGGATCACGCAGGAATGTGCATGATTTGGTCTGGATGTCACGCACATGTTTTGGCTTACAGGCCACCAAAACATGTTGACAATGTTGATGATGATGTAGTGTGCAAAACAGTCCTTTAGTAGAAATGTAGTAGCAAGAGGAGATTTGTTATTAGTTGTTTTCCTTGCAAAAGAGGAGCAATTCCAGGGTGAAGGCTGTCTGCAAAGTCTTCCGAATAAGAATGACACCGGAGCCGCTGTCACATTTATACTAATAAACAATTCACAAACACACCACTGTTGATGTTTACTCAGCTGCAGGAGTCCAGAGATATTTGTAAGGTGGATGAAGGCAGAATTGGTGATGTGGAATTGAAATGATATCTTGAAGCCTGGAATAATCTCCAGGTTGCAGAGTTTCGGAGAAGGAAGGGTGGTTCATGGAGATGTCTCCAACCTTCCTCAGCAGCGCCTCAGGGGCCGCAAACATGAACACCGTCTTGACAGAAATTAGATTCATTTGATGCGAGCTCGGTCCGTCAGGGTCTCTCAAAGCAAATCAATTCAAATTTATTTCAAGAGCACTTTAACTACAACCGCAGTTGTAATGTGTTGTACGCAAACCATAAAAAACAAGAAATGTTATGTTATTTTCTGTGTGTTTCCATATGGTTGCTGATGTTTGAATTGTGATTTTTATGTGGAGGAGGGCATGTGCAATTTCATTGTTTTTTCATGCAATGACAATAAAACGACATTTGAATTAAAAAGAAATTATACATTCATAAAAAGCAAAACGAAATTATTTTCCAAATTAAATATGCAAGAGCTCCTGTTACGTTTGCAGTAAGCCTGAAGTCGGCGCAGTTTTGTTTCCTCTTGTTGCGAGAAGCTGTTAGTAGATCAGAGAGGAGCAAGATTGAAGTCTCCAATGACCAGTATGAGGGCGCCAGGATACACAAATTGTAATCTCGTGATCACAGTGTGAATGACGTCACTCATGTTTGCTTCAAACTGGGTTTGAATGTAAACAACTGTGTCGTTGGCGTGTAACGTACATACAGGAGCATTGGTTTATTTCCCTGTTCCATTTAGTCCTGTCTTTCGCTTCAACTTCACTTTATTTTATTTTAGCCCCATTTAGCAGATGTCCATGTTGGGGTGAAGCTCCTCCTGGTTGTTGCGTCCCAGACAAGTGGAAAACATCCCTTAGCACTGAAAACAGTCCAAAGTGGCTTAATATGACGTACACCAAACATTTAATAATAATAAAAAAACGGGTAGAAGATTACAAATCAAGGAGACAATTAGCAGAGCGGTTGTAACAGGCTGCCAACTCATTGGCGCCTCTTTCATCAATTTTTACCGTCAGGCTCCTCCATACTTGTCTGATCTGATGTCATTTTATAGTCCTGTTAGGTCAGTGTGTGACTGGATTGTCCTTAATGTTCGTCACACAAGATTAACAAGTAAAGATGATAGTGCCTTGGCCCCAAATTGTGAAATGCGGTTCCAGTTGAGCTAAGTGATCCGCTGTATGTGTACGTTCTATACCTGTGTTTAGTTTAACTGTAAACTTCAACTGGGAGTGGCATCAAACAACCCGAAGTCTCTCTTTGAAGAATTGTTCAGTATTTGCCAAAGTGCTGCTTATTGTGACGCGAGTTAATTTTCCTTCCCTTATAGAGCCTTCCTATGTCAATGTTGCACTTGCAATTCTCAGCAAAAAAAACGGCCAAATGAGGACTGTAAAAAAATGACCGCGTAAAGCCGCAAAATGGCAGAATTATGAAAGACAACTGCACTGTTTTGCGACTCTGTGTTCGAATTCACTCTCTGAGAAGTGATTCAGAAATAAAATATGTGTGTGTGTGTGTGTGTGTGTGTGTGTGTGTGTGTGTGTGTGTGTGTGTGTGTGTGTGTGTGTGTGTGTGGTGTTATTAGAGACCTGAAGAGACTGAGTTTCACCCCAGAGCAAATGTTCATCCCTCCCCCACATCCACATTGCAAATCAAGTTGTCACTAGCTAAAAGTGTATCACTTGCCCACAATTTTTCACACATTTGCATTTGGCAGGGTGCAAAAGGCCACCATACGTGGAAACCGACAGAAAACGAAATTGCGATTTCCCTGTTTAGTTTCGGTTGACAGAACAACACATTGTATCACATTTAGCTCCAAGCAGCAGATTGTGATGACTAATGATAATAAGATGAAGAATCACTCACAGCCTTTTAAGTCCACTCACTGCAAGTCTGTGCAGATGAGGCCGAGGAGAGAGGCTGGCTGGGCGTGTCGCTCAATCATACGCAATGCATTCTTTTTAAATGTTGGATGGTGAGAAAGGGAGCAAAGTGCAGGCCCTCGTGTCGCTGCACGTCCTCGTTTTCAGAAACATGAGGTGGAGGTGAATGGGAAGTTTGATGTGTTTCGAGTCGCGGCGCCGGCTGCGTGTTGCTACAAGCTCTGGCTAAGATGCACACATAGCTCTACTGTTTGTCCACACCCTCGGGACTCTAAACAGTAGCTTTGCAAACAAGGGAGTGGGGGGGTGGGGGTTGTTTGAGGTTAAGGTTGAGCAGGTGTTAAAAGAGCAGAAATGCCTTGTTGTAATTGCAGTTACATTTGGTCCTCTACTTTAGTGACTACCCTGAGGGCAAGGATGGGCAACGTAAATCCTGGAGCGGAGACACAATTTTTTATTGGTGTTTCTGGGGATCCACATAAGACCACACACTTGCTACAGTAATCAGATGCATTCCAAAAATGCTATTTTAAATATGGACAAATACATGCATACATGTATAATATGTGCTCTTAATACAAAATATATTTAATATTTACAAATGCATTAACAATGCATTTATAAAAGATCCACTATTCCAACCAAACAAAAAAAAAGGGTTTGAGGCAAACAACAAAATGAACACATACCTTTTTTTTCCCAGTGCAGAAAGTTCTCTTGCATAAAAATTACCATTCAAGGATTTTTTTTTTTTTTTTTACAAAAATCAATTTAATCAAAATTGTAATATTTTTGAGGTACTATGTTTGTCTTGCATATACTGTACTTCCAAATATGCAAAAAATTATTAGGCCTACAGCCATCTCGTCACCTCTGCCTCCCGCGTCCTAGGAGGCCATTATGTCGTCCAGCTTCACGGTTCACGATGTTTTATTCACAGGACAGCGACAATATATTCAATTAATCAAGAGGTCACTCAGTATGGTCTGGCCACCAGTTCCCCATCCCTGCCCTTGGGCTACGTGAGAACATTGCAAGGGGTACATGAAGGCATGTAATAATTTATTTCCCAGATCAATAACCATCGGCACAATCAAGCCCAAATCACAACAGATGACCTCTGATGTCAAACATGTTTGAATTAATTGTACCGTTTTTGAATTAAAGTGTACCGTACACGTTTTCCTGCTTTTATCAAATGGCAACCTCTGTTGTCAAACACGTTGACATTATTTTACATACTTAAGACATAATATTATCATTAAAAATCTGAAACCTGTTGTAAAAAAAATACTTGAATGGCAAAGTTTTTTTTTAAAAAAAAGTATATAAAATGAACGAAAGTAAACGAGAGTATTTCAAAATAATGAATTATGTATTAAAGAATATATGTAAAGAAATGTGAACTTTGCATCCGGACGGCACTGATTAATTCCTGTTTACTTGCAGTTTTGCCACACTTATGGTAATGCGTGTTTATTATTTGAGAGAAAGTGCAAAGCTCTGTGTGAAGTCTCCAAATGGTGAAAACATGCCACAACAACACACTGTGATCAGTAGGATGATATCAAGCTTTTCATCTTACAATTTAATTTTTCTGTAGCAGACGTGACAGTCAGCGGTTGCTGAAAGAGCGTCAAGAAGTTAGCGGGAGAATGCCATGAAATTGATCTCTTTGAGCGACCGTTCACACCACACCGCCACATTTGCATACATTGGTTATGAATGGAGAAACTCTGCACGCTTGGTTCAAAATATTCCGCGTTTTCAAGACAGCACAGGTGACTGCAAATAGTCTGCACCATGAGATCTTCTTCTCCGTCACTGAGGCTGAATTTATCATTTTGTTTTGTTTTTCTTTGATTACAATAATGCAATAAAATGAAACAGATAAAATAAATAAAAATGTTGCCAACCAGACCGGCCATTCACTATACGCAAAATAAACTGCGACAATTATCACACATATTGTACTGTAATCTGTTACAATTCCCTCAACTGCATCATAAGATTCATCCTAGTTATGATGTGACGCAATAAATCGGGCGCATCATTCACTCTAATTCAACACAATTCACTCCTTTACAAGGTAATTCCGACATAATTCAATCCAACTACCAGATTCAGCCGCTTCGAAGTTGACTTGTTGAGTCCTGATGCTGAGTCGCCAAGTCAAGATGAGTTGCTTTCAAAAGAGTCTCAGACAAGTCAACATTTGAGTGACAGCCACGGTGTCGCAGAAGACAAAAATGTTCCCAGGCGGGCTTTGTGTGTCTTCACGGCGGGTTTACTGGCCCAGTGAAAGCTCCTAATGACTAAAACACTCTTCCTTAGCATACCCACCTGTTCTCATCATGACCTCCCGGGTGGGGGGGGTTAACATAAGGGCTTGTTTGCTCTGCTGTCAATGTGACCACCCCCACGACCCCAGCGGGGTCTCGACTCACGTAAAAAAAAAAAAAAAAAAAATCTCCAAAACCCCCTTCAAAGTGAAAGCTTCCAGATTGACTCTCAAGATGTTGACTGGTTGGATGTGCTGTACACAGACCAGGCACCAATGTTTATTCTGGATTTTTTGGGCCTTTTCAAAGCTTTGTACCTGAGCAAACTCCTACTCGGGGAAATGAGCAAATCACGGCTGCAAATCATATTTTGATTTCCCCAACTCAACTTGATCAATTAAGCCCTTTTAAAACAAGCGCAGCTGAAACAGTGCTATACATGAATACAAATCAAACAAAATCCAACTAACCATAACAATTTAAAAACATTAAAAGTGGGAAAAACTTATAATCAGTAAATTCAGGACACCAGAACGAGGACAGAGTGTCAAGCTGTTTTGAAAGCTAAATAAATTTGGATTCGAAGGTGGCTTTGAAAAATGGTCAAGGGGGCACCGAAAAGTCATTCCGTAGTTTGGACCAGCAGCAGAAAAGCCCAATCTCCTCTGCGCTTCCATTTGGTCCCCCAGTAGATGCTGATCAGCCGACCTAAGGCACTGAGCAGGAGTTTAGGGATGGAGCAGCTCATCGAGTTGCGGCTGGGAGAAACCATTTTGAAATTTGAAAACACACAGCCGAATTTTAAAATGGATTCTAAAGTTCACAAGCAACCTGTCGTGAGGGAGGCCAGTATATAGGACTTAACATGCTCCCTCTTACATGTTCCAGTTAAGAGGGAGGCAGCAACATTTTGACTCAAACAGAAACATGTGACGAAGGACTGGCAGACTCCAAATGCGCTACTGTAATCCTGGTGAAATAATGATGAAGGCTCTGATTACTCTTTCCAAGAGGACAAATACAAATATGAGGAAAGTGAGTTACGAGTTTGTTCACGGAATAAACTCAGCAGTCAAAGTACCGCTGTGTACGAGATGATCGCTGCTCATTTGCCAAAGTTGTGAGTTTTCATGGTACAGGAACAGGAAGTTTGAAGTGAAGCTTTCGGGCAAATTCCAGGGCTCGTACTTTGATGAAGAAATTCACCCAAATGAGCCCTAATCGGAAGCACGTTTACTAGCCATCAATATTTGATGATCATCATCGTCTGTCACTGCTTGCAACTTCAGTCGTGCTTGTTGTTTACGGAAAAGTAAAAATTGTCTCCATGACGAATTCAGGACTTGAGGCGAAAGTTTTTTTTTTTTTTTTAAGAGTAAAATGACAAGCTGGCATTCAAGTCATAAACATTCAGTGGGATTTAAAGAGCCTGAGGCTGAAAGTCAGCTTTTGCAATGGAGCGCCTCACATGAGATGTCAAATAAAGGAAATTTCAGTGTAAAATATGTCTTTTCACTCTGCAGGCATAATAAAGCATTTGACACCACATGAACACACCTTTTGTTTGAACTTGTTAATTAAAGAAATGCGCCAGCGTTTCAGCAGGGACGGATGGATCGTAATTCAGATGGGCGGATGTTTGACATTAATGGTTGACGTGATTGTAGTCCTTAAAAGTCAGTCATTATGCTTTGTTCCTGTTCGACTTTCTGTGGGATGTCCTCAGCATTATCTTGAGCAGCGTAAGGGCAAGATGAACAAGCTTCTGTTGCTTTGAAATTTCTCATCGGGATACAATTCTTAGTGGGCACATGATGTCGGTTTGATGTTGAAGATTGGACTTTGATGTCATATTGAATGGACATCAGATGTCCGCTAGCTTTTAAAGTTAGCGATGTTACAATACGCTCTGTAACAGATTGCACTGGTGTCGGTGCCTTGTTAAGCCCAAGTTCGGCTTCAGTATCTGAGACAAAGCATATGCAGCAGACGTGGTTGTTGCCATCTTATCTATCCACTCCCGCTGACTGTCGATCACAAATCGAACACCCCTGTCCATTTGTAATTGGATAAGCAAGTCAGGGGCCAGAAGCAGAGCAACCCCCTGCCTTCTGCCGAGGAAGTTTGGTCGAGTGGACAATTATTTTTTTTTGTGTGTTTGTGTTGCGACCGAAAGTGATGATTTGTTGTCTCAACTAAAGACATGATACGATCCAATAAATTTGTATTTTGCCGGTGATCAATTCAGGGCATACCTACAGTATCACCTGTCTTGCCCAAGGTCAGCCGTGAAAAGTTCCAACACACCCGCAACCTTAATGAGGCCAAACTGGAATTGAACCTCTGCACTATGAGGTTGACGCGCTAACCACTGGGCCACCGGGCCGCCCAAAAAACATGAAATGATTCAAAACTGAGTTCCATGAATATAAATGCCATTAATTAAAAGAAGAATATCATAACAAGTAAAAAAATGCAATAAACATTTTTAAACTGCATTGAAAATGTCATGAAATAAGGCCGCTGGTCATTACAGAAATATTATGGTTCACAATGTCATTCATTATTTCACATTTTAGATCATTTACTTGTATTTTAATGATCTTGATTGATACTTTAATTAGCCTGACATTTATTTCATTTTATCACACACACAAAACAATCTTCAGAGATACCTTTACTGCTTTATTTGGAATTATTCCATTGAAGTTTTCTCATAGTGTTTTTTTTTCCTCCTTTTTTTTAATGCAAAATGCATTGAAAGAAATGTGAGAAACAAAAGAAAAATACAAGCCCTTGCTTTCATTAGCCTTCCATCACACATGCAAGAAAAGTGGCAGTAAAACACACACACACACACACACACACACACACACACACACACACACGCACACACACACACACACACACACACACACAAAATTGCACATTTTTTACACTTTCAAAACACTTGTCATTGCAGTTGTGCTTTTGTTGAGGAGTAATTGGCACACTCATTTCCCAGGACTTGCATACATTAGCATTAATTCCATGTGTGTGCGTGTGTGTGCACAGGTGTCATCAGTACGGTGGCAGCGTTGGATCGTGAGGATAAAGCAGAGCACAGTATTGAGGTGAGACCTGAACACCTTCTTTCTTTCTTTCCATTTTCAAGTATGGGAAGCTTGCCTCTCATTACAATACTACATAATAAGTCACTCAAGTACGATGTTATACAATTCCTTGCAAATCCATCCGATGCATTGAACTTCGTTCCAGTTAGATTACGATTCACTCAAATTACAATACGATACAATTCACGCTAATTATGATACAATTCACTCCAATTATGACACGTCATGGTTGACTCCAATCATTGTATGGTCAGGTCATCGTGTCCGACAACGGCTCTCCGTCACTTCACTCCACCGCAACCGTGGTGGTCCGCGTGCTGGATGACAACGACAATTGGCCCAAGTTCACAGACAAACTTTTCCACGTCAAGCTACTGGCCCAGCGCCAGCAGGACGGCCGTCTGGAAGTCTGCCGAATGATGGCCAGTGACGACGATGAGGGTTCCAACGCCGATGTGATGTACACGCTACAAGACGACCACGATGGCAGTTTCCACATTGATTCGCTGACCGGTGTGGTGACGTCGCTTGGAGACTTTTGGCCTGGGAATTACACCATTCTCACGGTAGTTTACACTTGAAATTCTTCATTCGCTAGCGTGATGATGTGAACACCCACTCCGGGTTAGGGACCACGGGGTCATGGTCGTGACACAAAGAAGAATTGACACCTCCCAATATTTTTTTTTCCACAATTACCTATTTTAATAGATAAAACAAAAATAAACTTTGATCCCAAAACATTTATAATTTCAAAACATCGTCCAAAGTGACCCCAACACATTGTGTTAACTGAAAGTGTGAGGACACAAAATCAGTATTGAGCCACTTTGCAACCTGTACAAATTTTATTACTCATTTCCTATTCACCATTTTGTTGCACTTTTGCATTGTGTGTGAGGAATAAAATTATGATATGTGTAAAAAAATAAATAAATAAAATAATACAAATAATACAAAGTCCGAGAAAGTACAAAAAAACCCCAACAAAAAAATCCAACAAAGTGCAGTAGAAACAAAGAAAGTCCAACAAAATGTGTGGAAAAAGAAACAAAGAACTAAACAAAGTGCATAAGAAGTCAGGAAAGTATGGAACAACAACATGTGTGAGGAAACAAAAGTCCATTAAAGTTTGTAATGGACAAAGTACAAAAACAAAACGATATTACTCTGTGTATATGCTAATTGAATTAGCATCCATGAGTCAGCACTTATTAATCTTCGAATGTGATTGCATGACTAATTTTACCGGTTTTCTTGCGACATTTTGTAGATTAAAGCGACGGATGCTGGCAACCCGCCGCTGTCGTCGGCAGCGAGGCTGGACATAGAGTGGACTTCACCCGAGCCGCCTTCCGCCGAGCCCATCGCCTTTGACGAGCCTCACTTCACCTTCGCCGTCATGGAAACGGAACCCGTCACTCACATGGTGGGCATCATCATGACCGAGACATACCGACTGCGCTGGTTTCACATCGTAGGTAAGATAATTGTGCTGGTTTGGACGTTTTCTTGGAGAGCCGACTTATTGGAGGTTCTCGTTTTATGGCAACGAATCAAATTTTGCTGTCAAACTGAAAGCCATCTGCCAAGTATTTGTATACAAAGGTCAAATCGAGTAATAATCAAAAAAAAAAATTGTGGAGGACTTTGTTGGGGAAGGACACCTGGAAATGACCACAATAACTCTAAAACCCACGACCTCTGCACTGTGAGGTTGACGCGCTAACCACGAGACCACGGGGCCGCTCGCGCCCGAATTAGTTGCACCAAAATTTTTTATCGCATCACATTCACAGAGCTGTCATTTCCCTAATTGTAAGTACACAGTTGTATCACATCGGTGAAATTAGTGACATATGATGAATGTATTTTTATTTTGTATAAACACAATCACTATTGTGTTTTCTCTTTTTTATAACCTACTCTTGCATCCCCCTGAATACCTATCTGCAATGCAGTTTATTTGCATCAATTTTAATGTCTATACACCACTACTTTTCCATATTAATGGTACATATGACAGATTCACAAAGTTTTAGTCAATAATATATGAGATTTATGAATGGTAGGGTGAGGGTGGTCATCTTCCTCCGGAGCTGTGTAGCTCATCTCCACTTTGTGACGCTGACCCAGAAAAACATGAAGAACAATTGTGGAATGAAAAAAGGAGTGAAAAATTGAATTCCAGCACAAAGGCTCCTTTTGTTGCAGCATCACTCACAGAAAGCACTCAAGTATTAGCATTTAGCATTAGCATGGCTTTTCGAGGGTAAAAGGCTTCCTGATGCACCGCAAACAGGAAGTGGATCCCGCCAATTAATTTAAATTAATTAAAGGGAATGTTATTTACTTCATATGAAACTGACTGAAACAAATGGAATCCTGTGTGTGTGTGTGTGTGTGTGTGTGTGTGTGTGTGTGTGTGTGTGTGTGTGTGTGTGTGTGTGTAGCAGGAGTGGAGAAAAGGTCATTCAAGAAAATTTTATTAGAGTGTTGACAACATAAATACATATCCAAATATTCATCTTTAAATAATCCACAAATTGTAAAACAAAAAAAAAAGTCAGTCACACACGAACACATGTACACCAAATAATATGATTTACGTCAGTGCTTGAAGTGGAAAAAAAATAAGTGCTGGTACTCCTCTTATTCAACTGTTGTCAGGTAAATTAGGCAGTGGTTAACTGCCAACTATTAAGTTCATGAATTGATGAATAAATATATGACAAACTCGAAATAATCCACAGTGTCCAAAAAGTCCATGGCACTCTAGTCACAAAACGTTATGCTGTATACTGCCACGTTCACATTTGGGATGGCTTCTTTCTTCTCTCACCAGTTACTTGTGATCCCACCAACTTGTACAATCGAAATAAACAAGATAGAATTAATCCACACAGTGAAAAAAAAAGATCATCGTATAACATACATATGCCATCGCTGAGGTTTGTTATCTTTCTGTCTGTCAGGTGGAGATGAGGAAAAGGACTTTGACATCCAGAGGAACTCAGGCACAATTTCCATCGCCCGCCGACTAGACGCCGCCCGCCGCTCCAACTACAACCTGACGGTGCAAGTCACCGACAGCCACCACAGCTCCACCGTGCAGGTTGGAATTTGTAAAAACACGTTCTGTGCCTTTTTTATGATTTCCGTGAAGCGTCCCACTTTGGGCGGAAAGCGTTCCAGTCAGATGTACACAAAGAAACAGAGCCCCCGAGCTGCATCCGGCCCTTAATTACGACTGCCTCCCCGTTGCCCACAAACTCTTTTAAGATCACAAGAGATCAGGCATTCTCAGAGTAAATTGGTGCCTTGGGATAGGTTAGGTTAAATCATTCCGTTATCATGCTCATAACAGAAATCATCTTTCCCCATTGACATGAACAAAATAAATCCCATTAATCCGACTCACCCCCCATTCCGCCCCCCCCCTGCTCACTCGGATCTCAAGGCACCACTGTGGCAGTTTCACCTTACGACACACTGCTCTTTACGCCGTCGACCAACACATTCATGTACGCGAGGCTGTTGGCGCACCAGCTGGGCATCGACCGTTTGGCTGGCGCGGCTGAATTGAAAAGAGTTTTCTTTCATGATTTATTTTGGTTGGGTCAGCACGTGTATGCCAGAGCTGCATGCCAACAATGTACAGACTGTTAGTGGGTCCCTGAGTTCACTGCTGCGAGTGCAATTTTCAACTTTCATGGACACTTTGCCAGCTGTGAGAGCAGAGCCGATATTATACGAAAATGTTCCATGTGTGCTGCTCAAGGAAAACTGGATGGTGATAATCTGCAATTGGCGGTAAAATGGACTTTAAAAATGTGCATTCATTCTCCCTCAAACCAGCACAAGACCCATGTGCTCAATACACATGTAGAGAATAGCTGTGATAAAGATTTCCAGTCTGAAATATTTTTAGACAAAGCATTGTAACTGTGCAGAGGTGGGCATTAAGTCACTGATTCCTTCAGAATTTCAGGCTGACACACATGGGCCCAGTCTGTCACTTGTTAGCGAAAGCCAAACGGTGTCGGGAGCATAATTTCAACGTTACACAAGTCGACAGGCAGCCAAATAAAGATAAAAAAACTGCGAGACACACACACACACACACACACACACACACACACACACACACACACACACACACACACACACACACGCAGGTACGCACGCGCGCACGTACACACACAGGGCAAGGTGATTAGTGAAATAAAAACAATATGATTGCATGTGTGTGTGTGTGTGTGTGTGTGTGTGTGTGTGTGTGTGTGTGTGTGTGTGAGATTTCCACCGCTGAGTCACTGCGATAGCAAACAGCAACCTCTGTGATTTGTTTTCATCTCTTGCATATTGGATGTTATTTCTATAACGTGGCCGCTTTTTTTTTGTGGGTTTTTTTTGGACCATAGGCCTACATCCGCGTTCTGGACATGAATGAACATCGGCCTATCTTCCTCAAGACGCTCTATGAGGTGTGTGCGTGTGTGACTTTATGTGTAGATTTGTGTGTCAATACAGTGTAAGATTCAAATCTTCGTGTACATGAAGAGTAAAAGAAGCTTTCAGTGACTTTGAGTCAACGTGTTGTAGCACGCCAGCAACCTGGATTGAGAAACGGGTAGGTTTGGGGTTTTGAATATAGGATTAGGGTTTATGGATTATAATTAGCAGGTTAGTGTTTTGGGATAATTCGGGTAATTGTTTGCAAAAAGTGGTTCATTCAAGTATGTTATAAGTAAATATTTATATACTAATTTGGAGGCAGTATACTTTAAGTGTACTTTTATAAACTTCACAGAAGTATGCTTAAGTATACTTGTCTTGTATTTAAAAGTATGCACAAGTACTTATAATTTCATTTGAAATTGGATTTGTTCCACTTTAGTATGAAAAAGTTGAAAGACTTTATGTACTTATATTCAAGTATGCTTTTTCCAAATTTCATATATACTACTTTTTCGTAAGGAGAGGGATTAGGGTTAGGATCAGGAGGAATTGGTTTCAGGTTGGAATAAAGGTTTAGATAGTCGGGAGTTTGAGTTTTTGGGTTGGGGTTCATTTTTAATGTTAGGTTTTGAGGTAAAGGTTGAGATAAATTGGTAAGGGTTAATTCAATTCAATTTGATATGTTTTTTTTTGGAGCAATAGGGATTTTGTTTTGAGGGTAAGAAAAGCTGAAAAAAATAAAACACAAAGAAAGGCACAGAAGTGAGACTTTTTTGCTGGCTAAATTGAGGTCTAGTGAGGACAGCATATAACATGAAAGTTCCAACCGAAAATGTTCGAAATTCAAAATGTCACAATGTAAATTTTCTCACTTTCTGGTCACTGTGTCTGTCAGGTGCAAGCTTATTTTACTAAACCTAAACCTAACGAAATGACTAAAACTAAAATTGGCAAAACATTTTCATCAACGAAATAAAAGAAAACCAAACATTTTTTTGAAAAAACAAAAACTAACTGAAACTGCTCAGGTGAGGGTCCCTGAGGACACGCCGGCATGGAAGGACATCCTGCACGTAGCGGCACGTGACGCTGATGCAAACAGCAAGCTGGTCTTCTCCATTCAGAGCAGCTCAAACCCCATCAGCTTCAAACTCTTCCACCTGGACCCCAAGAGCGGCGTCCTGGCCACCACCGACAAACTGGACTATGAGACCATCCCACTGCACACACTTGTTGTCATGGTAACTTCCACACTGCACTGTAAATTAGGTATACGGTAGCCCACTGTAATAGATCTTCCACTTAATCATGTGCTGAATAGGGTTGAGGTTTTGAGTCCCTCGATCACCAAAGAGTCTGAGAGGGCTTCATAGGCCCACATCACACACAAATTAATGACATCCCTTGGTTGGAGAATCATGAGAAATCCCCTTTGAGTACATAAACAAGAAGAATCCTTGAGAATGGTTCTTAGATGGAGAGATCCCCTTCCAGAATGATCAGGATGCAGCAGATGTTGAATAGGAAACATCTGTCACGATGATGCTGTGCAGTGTTAGTTAAAACAGCATGAGGGTCCATTTGATAAAATAAAGACCCGCGTCCTCGTCAGATCTTTTCCCGGTCAGTTGATGCAAGATTGTAACCGCCAAGACCTCACTTTGATCATCACCACTTTGCCCCCTTCTCTGAATAGGAGAGTAGGGGAGAGGCGGAGGGATGAGAAGCAGCAGTAAAATAGGCCAAAATCTGAATGTCTGGGATAAGGCAGGGCAAGAGACTAATTTCATACCATTTGCCGTTTAACCAACCGTGAGAGTTTAGAAATAAGTCTCGGGTTAGGGTTTAAACATTTCTACTGAGGAAGCCATGCTCATGGCCACACCATGGTTTTTCTCAAATCAGTTTCTGTTTGGAGGAGGCAACACTGAGTCAGGAGCCCCCTTTGGCCTCCCCTCCAAACCAAGATTACACAGTTCTGTAGTTATCAAAATTGTGATATAGGGCAAACGCAAAAGGCGGAACTAATTCTAGCCGGCTCTGCCTTATGTGGTATAAAGGGTTCAACAAACTGCAAAGTGTATTTCACAATGCAAGTTTATATGAATGACTCAACATAACCACCCTTCTTGTCAACTTGGCAACATTCGTGCCATATGGGCTTAACACACTCTGTAAGACAGTAAAGTCCAGCCTTAAAAATAAAATCACACCGGCCAATAAATAATACGGTCACCCCACTCTCTTGCCTCGAAACTGCACGCTTATGCAATTGCGCATTGCTCGCATCCTCTCCACTCACAGTAAATCTAAGCTGCGCATCCATAAAATTCTACCTGAACTTTAAGTAAAATGAGCACAATAAACAGACACCATTTACTAACCACCAGTTAGCCCAAATACCTGCATGCTGCTCATCAGCATTTTTTTTGAACAGCTGATGTCTTAATACCATGCATTTAACTGACAGAAAAAATATCCTTTATTCGTCATCATTGCTCTCTAAATTACACGCAAATTATTCTCAGTAAGATGAAATGGAATGTAACCTTTTAGGTGCGCGACCAGGAGATCCCAGTCAAGAGGAATTTTGCCAAGGTAATGGTGCACGTGGAGGACTGCAATGACCACGCGCCCGCCTTCCTCAGCACGCGCTACGAGGCTGCCGTGTCCAATGTGCCTCCCGGCGGCACCGAGGTGGTGCGCGTCAAGGCCCTAGACGGTGACGCGGGCAGCAACGCCGACATTGCCTACTCCCTGCATTCTGGTGAGCATCAAAGTTTTTTTAATTTTTAATTCTTCACATTTCTTCTCTTACACTTTTTTTAACAATACAAGGCGATATTTCTTAGTTGAAAATCAAGTGACAAAAAACTTTTTTTTTCGAGTGGGGGGAAGCTGGAACCGATTGTTGGCATTTCAATTCAATTAATCGGGGAAACATAATTTGACAAAAAACTAAATTGAGTTAAGAGCTTGGTCACGGAAGAAATTAAACTCATAAGTCAAAGCATCACTGTATATGTTTTCACATCTGAGACACGCCAATATTTTGTCATCTTTTCTTCACCCCGCCATCGAACATCAGCCAGTTGAGAGCTCCACTGAAACAGAGTGCTCCAGGATGCCATTATGACGCCCTGGAGAGTCGCCAGAGTGCTTTGCAATTTCCTCCCCCGGCAATCATTTTATGTTTGGGATTTCCTGGGCTCAGGCCAGCTCTCCGTGGCTGTTTTATTGTTTGCTGTGCACAGAATGTCAGAGAACAACTACCTCCCAGCTTTGGCCCTGGATTTGTCTCTTATCCTGTAGTACAATGAAAAAAAAAGGGCCTACCTGGATTTGATTTATGTGTTAGTTCCTGAACAAAGAATTCTTCTCCTACTGAGGTTTTTGTTCACATTGCATTTTTTGCTAAATAAATGAAAAAAAAAGGGGAAAAATTCATGGGAAGCAAGGAATATAAAGGCAGCCAATTTTACGATCAAATGATTAATGATTGCGCATCAATACGAATTGTAAAGCGATTTGATTGTACTGTTACAATGCAACATTACTCTCCCTTTCTTGCTCAAAACCTTCCAAATTTACCCCAACAAGGTAGCAATTCAAAAGAAGCAAACAATGTTTCTCGACATGAAAATGATAATGCAGGAAAAACAAAGAGTGAATGCTCACTCTTTGGAAGTTTGATATTTACAAATTCACCTATCGGTGGGTTTTTTTCTTTGGAATCTATTTTCTGCTATTTCCTGAAAAACACAGTTTTTCAGTATTGGTTATATTTTTCTGCTCTTACAGTAGCGCTGTAAGATGCCATAAGATAGTGCCATAGCCCTGACTAATAGGAAATTAATAACTGGTGTCAAAATATTGTTGGAGTGATACACCTTACTGAGACTGAGCTCTTTGGATGGAGGGGAAGAGGTTAATTCAGCCTGGGTTGTTAGTGGAAGTTACACAGCATCTTCCCTGCATGTAGAAGCACATTTCCGCTGCGTTTTTTAGAAATCAAAACATTTGTAAAAAGCAACATGATAAGGGGCCGCCATCTCAGTGGAGTTTTTTAAACAACATGGAATGAGGACATCAAACGCCAAATCTGCCATTACAGAAAAAGTCATGAGAAAATAATTGATTGATTGATTGATTCATGGCCAGTTCTGCTGCCTACACTGCTCTTTTCATGAATACTTTTGAATTTGCACTTTTTAAGGTTAGTTTTGCAGGGCAAGTGATGCATTTTGAAACATCACTCTAATTATAGGGAGCCCACTTCAAGAACACATTGGAATTTTGAGCTGAATTTTGAGCTAATTTGTAGATTTTATTTAACTAGTCGAACAATCAAAGAAGGGGTTCGCCTTGTTGACGACAAATTTGAAGGATTTGTACAATGGCATCAACGTTAATGGAAAATTTTGTCTTGATGAGTACTGACATTGTGTTCAGGTTTCAGTCTATCCCTTGAAACCAATAGAAAGTGGTAATTTCTAAAATGTCATGTATCCTTGAGTTTTCAGATGGTAGGAGAATGAAAAATTGAAAGATTTCCCAAGCAGATGCGACTCGCTGCACTTCCCCATATACCTGCACATTTAATTGCTATGTTCTCGCAGGGAGTTTAAAAACAAATCATGCCAGTTCCCTTCATTTATCAGAGTGATCGATTTAGTTGCTGTACCTCAGTAATGTTTTTTGCGTCTTCCACTAGCAAAGCATGAAACACATGCGGTCACTTCGACCACACCACAGTTTGAGAATCTGTGTGCTAGTGATTAGGCCTTGCAGGACAGGAAAAAGACAGTTTACAAAATAAAGCATCAGAGGCAAAAACGGTAGTCACCCTAGTCCCAGCTTTCTCCATTATTATCTCCATTCTAATAGCCACCATCCCACCTCTGATTTGCCTTTCAAACTACTTTGGAAACAGGGGAAATTTGTGGAGCGACCGTCCATCTTTTCACACAGAACAACGACACATTTCAAATCCAATTTTGAGACATTTTTTTTCCATTCTGTTGACAGGAAACATCAACAACATATTTTCCATCGATCAAGTCTCAGGCTCCATCAGCATGTCCAAACCCTTGGACATTCTGCACCAGGACCCTTTCCACCTCACGGTGAAAGCCACGGATCAGGGCTTCCCTCAGCGCAGCGACATCTGCTCCGTCCACATCCATATCCGCATCTCTGACCACAGCCTACCCGTCTTCCATGATGATGAATATCTTGCAGAAATCAGCGAACGGAGTGGCTTAGGGACACCGGTGGTCGCCATCTCTGCCTCCAGCCCGGCTGCGGTAAATTACGACATTGAAAGCGGCAACCCCAACGGAACATTTCACATTGACCGATACACTGGAATGATCACAGTCCGAAAGCTTCTGGATTTTGAGATGTGCTCCTCCTACACACTTAACGTTTCGGCATCTACTAGTTCCGGAGCTATGTCCAGGACAGCAGTTTATATCTATGTCATGGATGAGAACGATAACACTCCTATTTTTGCCAAGCGCGAGTACATTGGACAAATAGGTGAGGCGGCACACACCAATAGTCTGGTGATGTCGGAAGATAACATGCCGTTGGTTGTCCAGGCTTCAGATGTGGACCGAGATGCAAATGCGCTGCTCGTCTATGAGATCCTGGAGGAGGAGGCTGCAAAAGTGTTTAGAATTGACACTAGCACAGGTGCAATTTCACTTGCGGCGCCGTTAGACTTTGAAATCAAGGCTGAGTACCACTTCAACGTGCAGGCGAGGGATTCAGGGAAACCATCGCTGTACGCAACCCAGCCTGCCAAGGTCGCTGTGCACGTCCTGGATGTGAACGACTACCCGCCGCAGTTCACTACCGCCACCTATGAGTCGTCCGTCATCTTCCCGCCGGTCCTAGGCGCAGAGGTGACAAGAGTGGTGGCTCATGACGCAGATTCGGCAATCTCATACAGCATTGCCGAAGGAAATCTCGATGGTGCCTTTTCCATTCATCCCGCAACTGGAGTCATCATTGTGAGCAACGTGTTGAGGTTCAAGCCATTTTACCAGCTGGTAGTCAGCGCCTCAGATGGCCTACACGAGGATTCAGCCATTGTGAGGGTGAATATCACCAACGTCACAGAGAGCGGTCTCAGCTTTGAGCAAAAAACATATTCAGTGAGCGTTTCAGAGAACCTGAGCAGCGTGAAAACATTAGCTGTGCTCAAACCAAGAGGGTGTTATCTAAACGAGCCTTTGTCTTATTCACTCTTGAACCCCATGGGAAGATTTTCAATCTCCCGGACTTCTGGTGTCATGGAGACCACAGGCGTGCCATTTGACCGCGAGGACACAGATGCCTACGATGTAGTGGTGATACTACAAGACACAAGGATGCCACGAAGGACGGCCACCGCTCTGGTCAAAGTCTTTATAGATGATGTCAATGACAACCCACCTCAGTTCCTCAACCTGCCTTTCTCGATGACGATGTCTGAAGACACAGAACCGGGAGATGTTCTGTACCAGGTCACCGCCAGGGACATAGATCTGGGTGAGAACGGATCGATTGTGTACTCTATGGAGGAGGATTATGACCTCTTCAGAATCGATCCAACCATAGGTGATGTTTCGATCCAGAGGCCTCTTGATTTTGACACCCTCAGCAAATATGTCTTGACGATCCTGGCGATGGATGAAGGCGTTCCTAGTCACATGACCGAGGCACAGCTCAGTATTCAAGTCAGGAACCGGACTAACCCAGTTTTTCAGACACTATTATACCCTTTAAAAGTCCCCGAATCTGTTCCCCCTTTCACTACCATCCTGCATGTGCAGGCCAGGAATCCCGAAGGTTATCGCCTAATTTACAACCTAGTGGAGGAAAACGCCTCCAAGCACTTTCACATCGACTTCAAGACGGGTGCGTTGACAGTCACCAACTCGCTGGACTACGAGAGCCAGAACTTGCATGTGCTGACTGTGCGAGCCACAGATTCTGTGAGCGGAGCCTTTTCAGAGGCATCTATTGAAGTGGAGGTTGAAGACGTGAATGATAATGCCCCCTTTTTCTACCAGCAAAAATACACCACCAGCATCGCGGAGGGGCTTCCCATTGGCTCCTCAGTTCTGCAGCTGTCTGCCTCCGACTTGGATTCTGGCAGGAATAAAGATCTGACATTTCACATGGTGAGAACAGAAGGCAACGAAACCGATTTCTTTGACATAGACCACCAGAGTGGATTGATTTTCTTAAAGCAAGTGCTGGACCATGAAAGTGTGAATCGCTTCCGGTTGAAAATTCAAGTGGTTGAACGCCTCCAAGCACTTTCACATCGACTTCAAGACGGGTGCGTTGACAGTCACCAACTCGCTGGACTACGAGAGCCAGAACTTGCATGTGCTGACTGTGCGAGCCACAGATTCTGTGAGCGGAGCCTTTTCAGAGGCATCTATTGAAGTGGAGGTTGAAGACGTGAATGATAATGCCCCCTTTTTCTACCAGCAAAAATACACCACCAGCATCGCGGAGGGGCTTCCCATTGGCTCCTCAGTTCTGCAGCTGTCTGCCTCCGACTTGGATTCTGGCAGGAATAAAGATCTGACATTTCACATGGTGAGAACAGAAGGCAACGAAACCGATTTCTTTGACATAGACCACCAGAGTGGATTGATTTTCTTAAAGCAAGTGCTGGACCATGAAAGTGTGAATCGCTTCCGGTTGAAAATTCAAGTGGTTGACAATGGAAGCATCGCCCTCAGTGGTGAGACTGTTGTCTTGGTAAATGTCACTGATGTCAACGACAATCCCCCGGACTTTGTAAGCTCTCATTTTCAAGCCTCACTGGATGAGTCTGCAAAATGTGGCCACATTGTCATCAAGATTCAGGCGTCCGATCCAGACATCGCAGACGCTAACCACCTCAAGTACAAAATCCTCTCAGGCAATGAAGACCGCTACTTTAACATCAATGAGACTTCTGGGATCATCTCCTTCTCCAACATTTGCAAAAGGAACCTGGATCCGTATTACAACCTGACGGTGGCGGTTTCAGATGGCGTATTCCAGAAAAGTGCGCCGGTCAACATCGACATGATCAACAGCAACAGACACCGCCCGTACTTCCGACAGAGCACCTATGAGGCAGAAGTTACGGAAAATGCAGAGGCAGGAACCCGCGTGATCCAGCTGGCTGCAATTGACCCTGATGATGGACCCTACGGCAGCGTGGACTACACCATCATAAACAAGTTGGCAGACGAGAAGTTTGCCATCAATGCTAACGGGCAAATTGTCACCACGCAACCGCTAGATAGAGAAAACCCTGACCAGAGGGTAATCGCCATCAAAGTGATGGCAAAAGACGGTGGCGGCAAAGTGGCCTTTTGCACAGTCAAGATCATCCTAGCGGATGACAACGACAATGTTCCACAGTTCAAAGCATCTGAATACCATGTCGCCATTAAGTCGACCGTTAACAAAGGCTCCCCTGTCATTCAAATTATGGCGTATGACGCAGATGATGGCAAAAATGCTGATATCACCTACACCGTAGATGAAGCTGAAGGGGCCACAGAGGACATAATCGAGATCAACCCATTCACTGGTGTGGTGAGTGTCAAGGAGAGCCTGCTCGACATGGAGAATAGGATCTTCACCTTCAAAGTGAAGGCTCGCGACGGCAACTTCCCATTCTACAACTCCACCGTCCCTGTGAGGGTCAAAGTGCTCCCTCCGGAAATTCCTCTGCCAAAATTTGTCGAGCCTCTATACACCTTCTCAACTGCCGAGGACACACCCGTCGGTACGGAGATTGGCTCGGTGAGAGCTGACTCTAACATGCCGCTCATTTACAGCCTGGTTGATGGCAACACGGTGGAAAGCAACAGAGACAAAGTGTTCAGTTTGGACAAAGAAAGTGGGACGTTGCTACTGGAGAAGACCATGGACCATGAGAGGACCAAGTGGTACCACATTGACGTGCTGGCTCAGGGCAACCACAACGGCACCGACGTGGCCTCGATGGTGTCGGTCAGTATCCAAGTACGAGACGTCAACGACAACCAACCGGTGTTTGATGCCAACCCATACAGGGCCTACTTGGCAGAGAATATGCCCGCCGGAACCACCGTCATTCAGGTGACTGCCAATGACCCTGACACAGATAGCAATGGTCTGGTCACCTACAGCCTGGAGTCGCTATCAGACGACGACGTCAACATCACTGACTTATTCTCCATTGACGGTGATACCGGCTGGATTGTGACTGTTCGCGAGGCTGACTGCGAGGCGTCCAGGCTGCACCGCTTCCACGTACTGGCCACCGACCACGGCGGCGACGCTAAGCTGTCATCCAGCGTTCTGGTGGAGGTGACGGTGACCGATGAAAATGACAGCCCTCCGGCATTCTCTGTGGACGCCTACCGCGGCTCGGTGGCAGAGAATAGCCACCCTGGCAGAGTCATTGTTTCTATGACGACCACCGATGCAGACGTGTCGCTGGAGAACCGTCTAGTGACGTGCTATATCACAGGTGCATATTCATTTTTTAATTTTCAAAACTACCAGGGTTATAATGGTTTTGGATCATGGTTAATTTTTATTTCGTTTTGACTTTAGCTTTTTAAACTCAGCAAGTTTGAATTCCTTTTTAGAGTGGATATTTTTTTTTTGTTTTGTTTTGTTTTTTTAAAACACTATTTTCATCCATCCATCCATTTTTTAATTAGATTTAGTTTTATACACAGACACACACACACACACACACACACACACACACACTGACACACACACACACACACACACATATATATATATATATATATGGGCACGTCCTGATACTAATGTGTATATATACACAGAGAGAGACACTTTACCTATGATATGATTTAAAATAAACTCCAAATAGTCATGTCTGAAATGAATTGACAAAGATGAAAACGAAGGATATTTTCGCGATGATAATAGTTAGTTTTTGTTATTTTCGTAACTGTAAAATGTATTGTTTGTGAAATTGTACTAAAGATGTAAAAACGATTTATGTTATGCAACCACAACGGTAATATAAATAATGCTATGGCTTCTCTTAGCAATTATTAATGATGAACAATCCATCCATTCATGGGCTAATACGCTTATGCTCACCAACGTCGTGGGCGTGTTGGAGCCTACCCCAGCTGTCTTTGGGCAGTAGGCGGGGCACGTCCTGAAGTGGTTGCCGCACAATCACATGGCCCACATAGAAAAACAAACATTCAAACTCACAATCATAACTACGGACAACTTGGAGTGATCAATTAGCCTACCATCCATGTTTATGGAATGTGGGAGGAAACCTTAGTACCCAGAGAAAATCCACACAGGCACGGATAGAACATCCCGACTCCACACAGGAAGGCCGGAGCCTGGACCTTTGTACTGTGAGGCGGATCTGTGAACCAGTTGGTCACTGTGCTGCTCCATGATTAACAATTGTACAATTGAAATAAAGAACATCATGAGAACATTCTTGCATTTTTCATGGTCTAACAGGTTTCTGTATTGTTGGCCACAGATGGGGACCCCCTGGGCCAGTTTGCCGTGATCCATCGTGACGAGGGTGAGTGGGGCTTGATAACCAAAGAGCCGCTGGACCGTGAGGCCAACGCCGCCTATGCGCTCACAATCACGGCCACGGATGGAAAATTCCAGTCCCCCATTAACGTGCACGTGGATGTACTGGACGAAAATGATAACACGCCGCAATGCCAACAGGTCACAGTATCGCCTTATACTGTATATGTTTTGCGTTCCTCACTATCAAGGTTATAATAATATGGGAATTTTCCTTGTAGTTTTTATTTTGTTTTGAGGGGTTTTTTTTTTAATGTTTTCCTCAGTTTACAAGGAGAGTTTGTTAGTGTGTATTAGTTTTCGATTTTCAAAAATGCCTTGCTATAGTTTCGGTTTTATTAGTTTAGTTTTTTTATTGTCTGTATTTCTTTTGTACAAGATTTTAAAAAATGGTAAAGTATTGTGCAGTAAAAACCTATTTTTTATTGATTTTTAAACAACCGTCCCCAAATCAAATACAGGTACTGTATAAAAGTCCACAGACTTTAAAATAATGAAGCAATAAGTTTAAGAAGGTAAATGCATCACAACCCAAACATCTTAAATAAAGCTAAGATTGTCTGGCTTTTCTTATCTTGTTTGCCAAGTTGCCAACTTCTAAAGGAGATTTGTGGCTAAAATTCCTGTTGCGAAGTTTTTTTTCATTTAAGAAGCAAAAAAAAAAAAACTGCATTGTTACATTATAGGGTACTGCATTGCATGTAGTAACTGTTAGCATGGTGTGTGTTTTTAGCTGGTGTATTCAGAAGCTCTGATGGAGAATTCTCCAACCAGCACATTTGTGTTGAAGGTGTCAGCATTGGATGCCGATGACGGCCCGAATGCTCTCATCTTCTTTACCCTGCATGGTCCCGATGCAGACCAGTTTCATCTGGACCATGTCACTGGTATGTACTTTCACACAGACCAGACAAAGTTATTTAGTAAATATAAAAGCCCAAGTTGAACAGTTAGTGACCATACACTGACGAAGCCATTTGCTTTAACCTGCTTACCATGCGTGCTGGGCTCCACATTCTTATCCCGAAATATACTGTATAAGTGACTTCTCTGAGTTGAATATAGACACAAATCAAGAAGCACTGTAGCCACCTGACTGAGCCATGTCCAATATGGCATCCAATATAGCGACCTCTATTGACGAGCCGTCACTGCTGGTGTGATTAGATTTAACGACTATTAGTCCTAGCAAGTTTAACATGCTGTTCAGTACTGGTTGCTAATGTCAAACATGCTAGTTAACGCCTTTAAGGCAAACAAGCTAATTGGACAAAGTCAAGCTATATTTCAAAACATGCTAATTAGCCTTAGTAAGGCTAACGAGCTAGTTTGACCAGGTCAAATTGATATCATAGATTTTAGTTGGCACTAATGAGACTAACATGCTTGTTCGGCCTCATCAAACTATCATTAACATGTTTTTTTAACATCTAACAATGTAAACATTGTAGTTATTAATGTAGCACCAAAAATATTCTCCCCTCCAGGTGAACTGTTCACCTTGGCCGTGCTGGACCGTGAGTTAGTGTCAGAGTACAAGATGGTGGCGCGCGGAACAGATGGCGGCGGGCGGTCCTGCCAGGTGGACATCTCTCTAAGAGTCTTGGACATGAATGACAATGCTCCGCTCTTCTCGTCCAGCCATTACCACGTTAGTGTGTATGACAACACTACCAGGAGCACGCCTGTCGCGGCAGTCTACGCCCATGACGCAGACACAGGTACCACCACAGGGATATCAAAATATGTATCCATATTAGGAATATTGAGGTTTTGGTATCCCCTACTGTACTATAGCAATGCAGCAACTATTATCTTTTCTTTCGTATGCTGAAAATATGTCAATACTATGAAAACTAATGAGACCGCAGTATAACAACATTAAACATATAACAACATGTCATTTTTCAATTGCACGTTAGTATCGAGACGCAAACCTCTGGTATTGATACTCTTACTAACTAAAAAGATATTGACGTCGCAAAATTTCAATATTATCTCTCTCACCATTCCTATGTCAGGTAAAAAAAACCCACAACTTTTACAAATAATAATTTTCTCAGGCGGCCCAGTAGTTTATTTTTTATTTCATCCAGTGCTTTAAATAGAAAAAAATAAGTGCCAGTTCAAATGTTCAAATTAGGGGTAACAGCAGATCATTAAGTTAATTAATAGTTAACTATATAATTGATCATATATGTATAATTAACAAATTAATAAATTGGTTAATTCATACCTTATTTGGTCATTTGACCAGTAGTCTGGCCTTTCTTGTTCTGTACATATATTTTTTGCTCGTTAGCACCAAGTGAATCAGAAGCGCTAACGCTCCTGTTATTAATGTCAAAAACAGGTACTTTAGTGATATACTCATCTGTCTTCAAAAGATCAATATAGCGAGACATTTGTTGTATGGTTTTTCCATCACACAACCAAGGAGTTTTATCTTTTTTGCATCATTGTGAATGGCCAAAAGCATCCTCAAATGGCTGTAAAGTTCCCATTAAATCCAGTGTACATCTGTCTCCTGCAGGGCAAAACTCAGAGGTACGATATACCCTGCTAGCGGGCGATGATGGTTATTTCTCTCTGGACGAGTTTTCTGGCGTGCTGCGTCTGGAGCGAGTGCTCGGCCCTGACACGCCGACACACTTTCAGCTAAAAGTGAAGGCGTCGGACGCTGGACTGCCTCGCCCACTCCACTCGGTCGCTGCAGTCACGGTGGACGTAGTGTCTCTGAATGACTACCAGCCCATCTTCCCCAGTGTCGAATACACTGCCCGGGTCCCCGAATCGCTGGCCGTCGGCTCACAGGTGGTCAGCGTCTCTGCGCTTGACGGAGACACCTCAGTCGTGTACAGCATTGCCTCTGGGAACGAAGATGGCCACTTCTTGCTGGACCCCAAGACAGGTACTACCATTTTCACAATTTTAAGATTTTTGGGCTGATGAAGTGTCTCATACTTGGTAAGGTTATATTATCCAGACTTTGGTTCAATAATACCCCTTTCAATTTGTTTGACAATTCATTCCCGAGAGCCAGTTTCCCTTAGCAACGTGAAAGCTGGTTGGCCTGTCTATCATGAGTAGACCCACAAAAATGTCTCAAGTGGCCATAACTTAAAAAACCCGACAAGTCGGTTCCATACATTTTTGGCTCAACTGGCACAGTTGCGACTAATTTGATTGAAAATATATATCAACACTAAAAGAAAAGAATTGAGCCCTCCAAGCGGTTTCTGTTCACAAAATGAAATTTGGTCGGAATGTCTCTCTCCTGAATATACGCACCAAAAAGGCTCAGAAGGCCAAGCTACTTGGGTTTTAATCTGCCACTTTTGCGCCAACATGATTTTTCTTTGTTCAGCACCTGAAGCCATTTTCACTTGGCAACATGAAATTTGGCAGGCATGTCTATCACAAGTAGACACACACAAAAAAAGTCTCAGAACACCCCATGCAAAAAGACCCATGCCATTTTGCATTCTTCAAAGATTAACTTGTCCAAGAAAGTTTGTCCGATTGCTGGAATTTTTAACCCAATACTGGAAAGATGCTTGCTCAGTTGTGAGTGCCTCGCCATAAAACTCTGAAAATGATCTGAATTTGGGATTTTAGTGCCATCTGAGCCTGAAAATGGCGGAAAAAAATGGGGGGGGGGGACTTCTTGACATGTGTTCCTCGATGTGAAGGATCTCACCAAGCAAGGAATAAAGTTGCTTGTTTTCAGAGCGGCAGAAAACCAAGTACGGATTAATTCACACTAGAATCCATATTTGTTCCTCCAAGGCGGCTGCGGGCTGTGTGTCTGCTTTCATGTTCAGGCCCATTGATTTATGCTAATAAGTCAGTGTGAAATATTCATTGATACACTGGATGACTACAACCAGGTTTTCGTAAACCACCTTTTTATTTGGATTTTCTTCCATTTGCATCCACGACACAAATGTAAAAGCATGTTTTAAAGGCGTTTTAATACATACATAGTGATGATATGATGATATAGCACATTGCGATATTCGTGAGTTGTGGCAGGAGAAGCCAATGTAGAGCCACAAAAAGTCTCAAATATCTCTGGCTGAAAAGACACAGGAAGTTTTTTTTTTTTTTTTCATTTTTGAAAAGGCCATTTTACGGAAAATTTCTGGGATCTGTGCCAGCTGAAATTAAAAAAAATTATATCAAGATTTCAGCGCCCAAACCAAATTTGGCTTTGCAACATAACATTTCTTTGGCATGCCCATTATGAGAAGACCCACAAGAAGGAAGCTATGCCTGAAAAGACACATCAAGTCAGCCATTTTTGTTTGAACCGGCCATTTGGGGATTGGGTGGAAATGAGATCAATCTTCTGTAGGAGTAGGTGAATGCGAGTGAAAATCCATCCTCAAGTCTGGGCAAAACATGATAGTGAAGTTTTACAACTCCCCATGAAACAAGAAACTAGCAAGTTACCACAACAAAGTCAGAACTTGAAAAAGCTAGTAACTTACAGTCATTTGACTTTTTTTTCCTCAAAATTCTCTAATGCTTCTATGACATTGCGAAGCATTCAAGGTCAAAATATTGTTGTTGTTTTTGTGTTGTTATCATCTTTGCTGAATCTGTGTTTGTTCCTTCAACCCAATCGATAGTCCTTCTCTGGTCCTAACACTAAATTTTTTCTTATATTGAACTTTAACTCATGTGGACTTTGGAGTCAAGCTCTGAGGTTGATGTTTGGACCTGCTGCCCTTCAGACACTTTCTAACTTTGGTTCTCCCAAAAAAGTCGTTAAAGGTCAGCCAGGCTCATCGATCACATTACACGCTCTCGCTCTCATTATCTGAGGGCAGACGTCAAGTTCGAATAGTGCAGATGCGGTGATAAGAAGTTTGAACACCAGGAGGAAAGCCCCGCCTTGGTGGGGAATACGCTAAACTTGGCGAGGTGGGCTGGAATCTCGAGGAGTTTTAATCAGAAAACCGGCAGATACGTATTCATTGCAATAACATTTTTATTCAATATAAGAATCGAATGTTTTTAGGATATTTTGAAGTCAGTTTTCAAAGAGGAAATAATGCGATAAATTCCCTTGCTAGGTAATGATAACATCCACCTTTCTCAAGAGAAATAAACAAGTGGACAACAACTGATGAAAAAAGCCCATAAAAGTCCACTACACGCGCATTGCACTTGTTACAGTATACTGTAATGCAAAAACTGAGAGCATGCACCATTATGACTAATGGAAGGGCTTCACTAATCAAGTATTCCCAATAACCTTCTCCTGGCACAAAAGAAATACTGGATACACAATGAAGAGAAATAATCCAGAGTCAAAAAATGTTGTCCAACATCTGTCATTTTATTGATACGAGCGGTCCTTTGGGCACTTATTTCTGATAACCACCATGTTACATAATAGAAATAAACAGAATGACAAGAAATAATCCACAGAGTCAAATAAAGTCTAATTAACGATTGGTCACACGCTGTCACACGAAATGTAGGCATCATATGACTGTTACGATGGCTTTTCTCGCCAGTTATTCACGATCACTGACATCGTGCGCACGATAAATAAACACAACTAGAAATAATCTCTTACCTGTTATTGACGATGACTACCTTGCTCAGCGAAAATATGCACAATTAGAAATGATCCTTAGAGTCCAAAAAGTGTGCCAGACGATCGTTCAAACACAGCCACATGCGTTATAGATGTCATACGACGTCAGTTTCAATACGACGGTTCCTCCCGCAAAGCATTGCTTGAAATGGCCACCGCGCACAATAGAAATAAACAAGATGACAAGAAATGATCTGTAAAGTTAGAAAAAAAAAGTCCACAGCATGCCAACCGTGCAAAATGAATTGGTAATTGGCTTCCCTTTTTCTCCTATCGACAAAATGCAAATGGAGGGTGCGTATGACGCTGCCTGCTTGCATTTAATAATTTCACACCACAAAACGAAAACAAACCTCTAGTCATCCCGCAGAGACCCGCGCACAAACACTAACAAGCTACAAAACTTTTCATCCATGCACACATAAAATAATTGCTTTATGCCCTCAAGAAACATCAATCAGCGGTGTAATATGATTTACTTCTTTAACTAGCCAGTACTTTTCACACTTCTTTCATTTTGATGCTTGAAATTGTACCAAGTCATCATTAAAGCGCAAACTTTCTTCTCTCATTCCACCACTGTCTAAAAAGTACTCATTGACCAACATAATGGGTCTGCCTATATTGTTAATTACTGTAAAGGCAACTCCATCCGTTTACTATAACGCTCACGCTCATAAAGGTTGCAGGTGAACCGGAGCTTTTCCAAGTTGACTTTGTACGAGAGGCGGAATACACCATGAACTGGTCACTAGTCAATCGCATGTCATACATCGACAAACCGATGGACTATTTCGTGTCTTCACAGATCCTAACATTCGTGTTTTCAGAACGTGTGAGGAAGGCCACAACTCAGTGTGCTGCTGAAAACCGGTCTGGAAAATTCACGCAACTGAACAGAAAGTTGTTTTTCAGAGCCATGCTTAATGTGATGTCCGTGTATGTATGCATGTTTGTTTCAGTATAACGACATGCACTAACATGGGCTCCGTGCCGCGGCGCAACGCCAACACAAATTTGCAGGGCAAATATAAGTGTTTTATCGAGGGGCAAAACTGATGGGTCATAATAAGAGCAAGGCACGTCTGACAGGAACTGAGAGGAGAAGAGATTTTCTGTAGGCACAGAAGGGACGAACGAGGAATCGACAGAAATGCAGAAAAAATAAACTATAAAACGAACACAAACTGAATATTTTATTAAGACAGGAAGGGCCAAATGTGAACTTTTTTTTTTTATTTAATGTGTAGGCCTTGCCCACACTTTTGGAGCTTTGTGGTTGGGCTCCCAACAGTGTTCAGGATCTAAACCGGGGATCGGCAACACGCGGCTCTGGAGCCGCATGCGGCTCTTTAGCGCCGCCTAGTGGCTCCCTGGAGCTTTTTCAAATGTTTGAAAATGGAAAAAGATGGGGGAGTGAAAATATATATTTTTTAATATGGTTTCTGTTAGTCTACTTGCTTAAATCTAAAACTAATCAGCCTCGACATTGAACCCTTTAAAAGCAATGGGTTGAAAACAAACGGTGAAGCAGCATATTCAGTGGCAATCTGACAGTATTCATAGCCATGTATCCTTTGAGCTGAAAGAGGACTTTAGGCGTTACTATTTATTCCAATTCATGCCCCACTCCAATATGATTGTTGTCCTGCCTAGAACTTTAGTGGGATTCATCTTCCTGTCTCAATCAACAGTATATCTTTAGACTGCTCCCATGTGGCCAAGGCAGGCACACCAGAGGGAGCAGCATTCAATTGATACAATGTGACAAAATCGATTTCATTCTTATTAAATCTCTTTAATTAATTGTGTCATTATTGTGTGTTTTTATAAAGCAGTATCGTTATGGCAGCCTAGTCTTCCTCATCAAATTACAGATAACACCCTACAACAATTTTTGTTGCTGTTTTTTTGGGAGGAAGCCTGGAACGGATTCATGGCATGTCCATTCATTTTAATGGGGACAGATTACTTGAGATAGGACTTTTTTTTGTTACAAGCATGGTCACGGAACCAATTAAACTGGTATTTTAAGGCGCCACTGTATTGACTGTTTTAAAAATCACACCAGCCTCTGCATGGTTAAGCTACCCAGTTTCAAAGTTAATGTTTTATTGTTGCCTAGCAACTACACTTAATCCCAGGCCTAACCCTAACATTGTCAATCCATAACCTGAACACCTAACCCAAAACCCTAACCTGTTGTAACGCTTGCCCAAAAAACAATATCTGGTTGTGTTTGTGTTTGGTAATTTGTCCATATAGCAACAATGAGTCAATCATGTAGGACGTGTGCATAGTTTGTCTTTTCATGCCACCTGAGATGAACACGAACAGCATGACAGCAATAATAATCACACAAAATGGAGAACACCATCGAATGGTTCATCCGTGGCGTTAGCACGGCAGTTCGACTTACTCTGGGGGGTGTAAATGAACACGGCCAGCGCCTTGGATGTTCATCCATTCTCAAGCGCTGATTGCGTCTGTCATGCCATGTGAAAAACGCTCAGTATGCAAATACCACAGGCGTCCAAGCGTGCCGCCGCTGCCATAGTTTCACACGTGTGCCACGGGTGGCCGTGAAAATGCATGGAATATCTTATGGTGAATTCTTTGATGCATGTTTAAAAGAGCACACGAACACTGATGCTGCTTCTGTAGAAATACTGCTCAGCCTGTGTAACTCAATTAAAAAAAAAAAAATTCAACAGGGGAAATAAGACTAAACAACTTAAACCGTGTGGTTCCACAAGTGTGCAAAGCCTCTTACAACTGGCATATGGCTTCAGAATTGATCAATCACATTCAATCACAGAGCAGTAGCGGTACACTTGGGTGCTTGTGGAGCAAACACATTATCATTCAGGTTATAGGTCAGTGCTTAAATATAAGCATTGACCTCTTCAAAATCTTGTTTTTGCCAAGGAAATTTTCTTTCCTATCCTATTCGAATGAGACGAACCAGAAATACGAACCTTTTGATGAGATTATGGACCATAGATGATGAAGTCCCTAAATTCCTCGCAATTACACGTTGAGAAAAATTGTCCTTAAACTGTTCAACGATTTTCTCACGCAAGTGTCCACAAAGAGGTGAACTTCTCCCCAATTTATGCTTGTGACCGACTGAGCCTTTGGTGGATGGTCCTTTTAAACCCAATCATGTCACCCACCTGTTCCCGGTTCAGTTGTGGGTTCACCTGTTCACCTTTGGTGGTGAAGGAGGTCAGTGAGGTAGGAGGGGAGGCGAGGTTGTGAAGTGCCTTGAAGGTGATGAGAAGAATTTTAATTTCGCCAGTTGCCCAACCATGTTGTAGAATGAATTCATTCCTCCATTCTTAGTTATAAAGAGATATTACCTACTGCATATTATTTATAAAGCCACCGTATACTGTGGTTAAAAAAATACAAGAAAAGGCAAATTACTTTTGAATGAGTTTTTGAATAACGTTCGGTGTTGACAGGCGTGCTGACCCTCGCCGCCCTGCTGGACTTCGAGGTGTCCCAGGAGTTCTACCTGTCAGTAGAGGGCACTCGGGGCAGGTCGTCATTGGCCGACGTTACCATAGTGGTGGTCAACGTGAGCGACGTCAACGACAACGCTCCCGTCTTCAGCCGCGGCGACTACAGCGCTGAGATTTCCGAGGAGCGAGCCCCAGGAAGCCTGGTGATCAAGGTGCACATCAACACACATACAGTCCGATGAAATATTTTCATTCAACGTACATTATGTGCACGATACCACAGGGATCATGTCGTTTGTTAGCTTAGCTTGCTCATGGTTAGTCAGTAGGACTCACGTTAGTAAGTTAGAATATTGGTTTATGCATTAAAAGCAGCAGATTAATGGCGGATACCCGCTGACGCAAACAAAGGCGCTAACTCATGTCGTATTTCAAAGGGAGTTACTGAGCGTCAATTTAGCCACAACTGAAATGTTAAACACTAGTCTATATTTTCTCTAATTTCCTACGTTGCTCTCAGTCTTGGCAGGTTTTCAGCAGTTTTCTTCAAACGTTTTTAATTTATTTAGAAACAAATCTCCTTTTTCACGGTCTTTAAGGTGATTTCATGACATTACACAAGTTAATGGTGTGCAAGGTGCGAACTTATCCCGCGTGAGCCATCATGTCAGGGACTGCGCGAGAGATAAGGTGGCAATGACACAGCTCAGTGGCTTGCTGATGGCAGCGTAATCACACCCTGTCTTGTTTGACATTCTTCTGCTACCGACTCCTCGCCGCACACCTTTAGCGCTTTCACATGGTCAGATTTGGCCGACATTGTTCTGTGGACACACAGATATAAAACATTAACATAGGGCCAATTAATACTAAAATGTCACCACACACTTTAAGATTTTTAATGACATTACAATTTTATCCACCTTCTACTACTTGTTTTGAATCTTCTCATGAGCATAGCTGTCACTCCCACAAACAGACAAGCGCCTTGCCTCACTCCAAGAAAGCAAACTTATTATAATTAGAATTTTTCATAGAATTTTTTATATTACTTTGGCAACATGTATCTGTGTATATGTTATGTTTGATTGTATCCATGTATGCAGCTGCCAAAGACACGTTTCAGAGGAAGTCAGAGATTATTTGAATGCTTGACAACCGCTGTTCTAATCTTATGTTCTTGATTTTTCTCCCTCTCCCCCTGAAGGTGACGGCCAGCGATCGTGACGGGCCGCCCAACAACAACTTGCTGCGTTACTCCATCGTGAGCGGCGACCCTCTGCGCCAGTTCGCTATTGACCCTCGGAGCGGCGAAATTAGCATTTGTGCCGGCCTGGACCGAGAGGAGGTGAGTCAGGCAGTGTGATGTCACACATCCCAGCATATCAGCGCCAGCACTAGACACTGAAAGCATGCACCCTTATACTTGAACTTTTCTCATTGTGATACTAGATGGAAAAAGCATGAAGACTTTCCGCACATTCTGACTGCTTTTTTTTTGAGGTGGGGGCTTCTAATACAAGGCCCGAAGGTTTATTGCATGACGCATCCATCCATTTTCCTAATCCGCTTATGCCTATGAGGGTCGCAGGCGTGCTGGAGCCTATCCCCACTGTCTTCAGGCAGTAGGCGGGTGACACCATGAACTCGTTGCCAGCCATTTGCAGGGCACGCTCAGACGAATAATCATTCTTATCAAATTATCTTTTATGATAGATGCACACGAGGTATAAAACAGTATAAACCAGCCATAATCCCAATTAATCAAACCAAATCGAGTTGCTACAATTGAAAATGTACTATTGTTGAATCGTATCGTACCCCATTTATGGAGATATGTACCAAATCTTTTTTTTACTTGAGAGATGCACATCGCTATTATTTGTGTTTACTTGTTTCAAGAAGTATTTCATGTTTTAGCAGATAATTGTCATTTAATGTCAATTTAAATACTATATTCATCAGTTTATTTCGTATTTTCTTGTTTTATTTTCAAGACCAGCTTCTGCATTGAAGACAGTCATAGAATATTATCAAACAGGTTTCTTTTTACTTACATAGAACTGTAAAACTACTTGTCAAAAATGCTGGTGATAGATGCTGTGACATTATTCAGTGTTTTTGTCCGTGATTCACATTTTCATTAAAAATCATCATATTACAGTCGACACCCGCATACTCGCGGTTTGGCATCCACTGATTTGCATTTTTGCAGATTTATTTTCAAATCCTGTTCAATTTAAAAAAAAAAGGACAAAAAAATAATATCAATAAAGAATTAGTCCCCCTCCCACTGCATTTTCCTGTTTGTCAATGATATGCGGATTTTCTCTATTTGCAGGCAGGCCCGCTCTCTGTCTGCTGTACTGTATTTACAGTCTGAAAAAGACAAGCACTGTAAAATTATAATTTCTTCATAAAATATTTTTGACACTGAACAACAAAATACAAAAAATTGTGAACCAAGATGAAACAAGTTTTATTTTAAGGTGGATTTTTTTTTCTCATATGATAAAATGGAAAATGCATTCACAGGCCGGATTAATGGCAGATTTGGCAATGCCGTTGTGACACAAGTAGCTGTGACATCATTTATATTCTCTAAATGATGTCCAAGCGCAAAATTACGATTTGAGTAGCCTAAAACTATAATTTTCTCTTTTTTGGTACCTTTCACAACTTTTGACATTGAAGTAGCCTTCCCCAAAACTTTTAACAAACGGCCTGAAACTTTCTGTGATGAATTCCTTTAACGATCTTACTTCTCATCTTTGATGTTCTCATGGGAGAAAGCCCACCTTTTGGGATTCAATGAAGAGAAAAACAACCCAATCGACCCAAAACGTGCAAATAATGACAATCTGAAAACTGTTTGGAGATCATTAAGAAAACTTGCCAATGTGTTTGTACAGCTCACTAAGACACGTGCGGGTAGATACAAATGAGCATGAGACCAGCAATTAGGTGGAAATAGAATCATTTTATCAGAACATAAATGGTCCATTTGTGTATGTTATGTCTGTCCAGCGTACTCATTACTCCCTGACGGTGCAAGCAGCTGATGAAGGCGATCCACCACTTTCCTCCGCCGTCCTCGTCACCATCACCGTTGCCGATGCCAACGACAACCCTCCGCTCTTCTCCCAGGTCCAGCATAGTCTGCTGTTACAGGTTAGACCACCTTGAATCTTTAAGAAAAAAACGGAAGAAAATAATTTGTGGAAAAAAAAAAATATGAGGATCCTTCATGGTTCTCCATTTTGCACTGTTTGTAAAAAACAGGAGTTTTGTGCCTGGTGTTGACCAGTGTGACTGACTTTAAAGTTTCTACCTTGAAACCATTTTTATTTAGATGTATTAGTTATTTATGTTTTATTTATGTATCTGTCGTGAGTCGAACCACAAAAAAAGTAAATAAGCCATGAGCGAAAAGACACGGGAACTCTGTCATTTTGGTTTGCAACAACCATTTTCAGCTCAATTGACTCAGTTGCGTCCAACGTGATTTACAAAACATATCCAGCACCCGACCCCAGTTGGATTTAGCAACATAAAATCTGTTCAGCATGTTGATCATGAGTAGGCCCACAAAAAAGTCTCAGGGAGCTATCTGGAAAAGTCTGCCATTTTTGTTTGTATCAGTCATTTTAGACTTAGTTGACTCGACTGAACCCAAACTGATGAAAAAGAAAAATCAGTCCTCAATGTCAGTTTGACATTTTGTCAGGATTTTTAACCCTGATTTTTTCCCACAAAAGAAAAATCTCAGGAAGCCATGCCTGAAATGACACAGGAAGTTGTTATGGTTGCTAAATGCCGCTGAGAAAGGAAAGGCTTTACCTTAGCCAGCAATTTTTCATTATTTTTCGTTAACTATAATAACTTTGCCCAGCAATAAATCCGCTGTTTTGTTATGGTTTTGTTTGAACAAAGGAGGGTGAGGTGGTGGGCAGTGGCGTCCTGCAGCTGCTGGTAACAGACAAGGACACCCCCCGCAATGGACCACCATTCTCCTTCCACATCATCAGTGGCAACGAGGACCGGCGCTTCCACGTGGACCAGGGTGGTCTCCTGTCTCTGGCGGCACCGCTCCGGAGGACGAGCCGAGCACAGCACCGCCTCAAGATTCAGGCAAGAGCGGAAAAAAAGTTGGCCCTCAACTTTTGATGCAGCTTGCATATATTATTGAATAGGGGTAAAGTTCCTTTAATATCATCTTTGCCACATTTCACCAACTACAGTATTTACTCAGGTCTTACAATTCTTACATATTCTATGATAATGTGTCTACACGCAGGAATCCCACTCACTCTGGAGATCAAAGGCAGGTTGGTGATGGTGATGATGATGATTATGATGTTGATTAGGGACCATGCGGGTGACTGTCTCCACACTACTAATGAGCTGATTGTCATTGTTCGTCCGCTTTCCTCCTGCTAAAACGCAGCTGACCCGGCCAGTTGCGGCATTCATTTAACTTTACCCAAGGGCGAGGGAGGGCGAGAAAAGGTGGCGAAAGGTTGATTCGGACAACTTTTGCAACCGTTAAAGCAACATTAACATTCATCGCAACATACAATGCATATTTAAGATATTTGAGATGTATGCAAGCTATGCGGCAAGGTCACAGGTCAGAATAAAATCATCAGAATCTGCAATCAGCCAGGCGAAACTTCCAAGTGTCTGACTGCCGGCAAAGTATTGATTTATTGACTCTTTATCGCGACAGTACACCGGGGAAGATCATCAATTTTCCAGAGGATGGACCCGACTGTCACAAGCTAAATTCTGGCCTGAAAGTCTTTCAACCGAACCCGGAGCATCGGTTCAAAACAGAAATCTTGGTTTTATGAATTTCACATTTCAGTGTACATGTCAAATTATGCCATAAACATCCACTCACATCCGTTAACTTCAGATACAGTGCAACCAGAAACTATTCACACTGCATCACCCTTTACTTCATTTTAAGCTCCAGGCTTATTCAAAAATTGATTTTTTTTTTAATCAGAATTCTGCCGACAATACCCACTGTCAACAATATTTTAAAAAATGGGATTTTTGCCGACTTCTAAAAGAATAAAAAAGTACAGGCTGAGAAAGGGACAAAAGGTTGAGATATTTTTGACCTTCCAACATTTTGATGGCCACTGTCACAATGTTTGATTGACATTTGCTGCCAAATTACTGCATTTTCCATTTTGATCGTTATCTCCATCCACAAAAGAGAGTGCTTTCAACCAGAAACAATCTGACGCTCGATAAGACAAATTATAGGAATTGTTACGAATAAGTCACCATGTAACGCATCTTTACACACTTGTCACATGTCACCTTCACTGACAAAAAGCATGAAAGGTCGAGGGGTTCGTGGCTTTAAAGGAGACGTTATGAAAACGTGAATGGTTTGAAGAAGAAGAATGTGTCATAAATTACTGTAAATTATTTTGGGGACCCATTCGCTACAGCTCACAGACTTCATGTGTCAGGACTGTGTGAATGTACCTTGTCCAATTTGGGTAAATTCTGTCCAAAAAGACCATTCTGGCATTTCTGACTCTGATGTGCCATTTTACAGTGAAACCAGCGTTAATGCGGCCAAACAGAGCTGCAGGTTTGTTAATTAGTTGATCATTGGGTTGCTTTGCAGGTTGGTTGTTTGGTTTGTTTATTAGTCAGTCGTTTAGGACAGTTAGTTTGCCGATTGTTTGGTCTGTGAGCTAATTCACTCTTTTGTGACTTAAAACTGGTTGGTTGGGGAGTTCAGTCAGTTCGTTGCTAGTAGGCTAGTTGGTAAATCGGTCACTCAGTTGGCTGGCTGTCTGGCTAGTGAGTTACTGAGCTGCGAAATGATAAGTATTGTCCATGATTTGTTACGCAAATCTCTGAACGTGATTTCATGACCACCGAAATTTGTTGTGTTCCAGATATTCAATTACAAATTTTATACGTGCACACACACACGCACACACACACGCACACACACACACACACACACACACACACACACACACACACACACACACACACACACACACACACACACACACACACACACAAAAACACACACGCACACAC
>NW_017805744.1:4257815-4283165 GCF_001891065.2 Hippocampus comes
ACACACACGCACACACGCACACACACACACACACACACACACACCCACACGCACACACGCACGCACACACACGCACACACACACACACACACACACACACACACACACACACACACACACACACATTTTATATAAAGAGGATCTATCATGGGGCTTCCACGTTTCGGACAAAAATTCACATGTTTTTCACAGGACAGTGACGATTTGTTTGGTTTATTTTGTTAGGTAGTGTTGGGTGGTTGGTTAGTTACGCTACTTAACACTATGTTTCGACGGCTTCCGCTGTGGAGCAGCCCCACATTCCCCCAATGCCATCAATCGACTTTCGCCATCTATCAGGCACTTGCCGAGGTGCCGCACACCCACAGTGCAGCTACAGTTGTGAGGGTGGGGCTGTGCGCCACGCACACACACATTTCCTATTGGTCCTTCATCCACAAGGCAACGCATTGAAATTTAGCACTGATATTTCCAAATCTGAACGATTCCGAGAGAACCGCAATGTTAGCCCAGTTTCCGCTCGGTTCTCTATCGTCGATGCCCAACCCTACTGGGTAATGTTTTAGTTCCTGTAAAAATTATGTCCATTCGCTTTAGTGTATTTTCTGCACTTTGCGAAGCATTCTGGGATTCGATCTTTCATATTATGATTTTACTTTCTCAAAGGTGACGGACAGCGGCCATCCTCCACTCTCCTCCATCTGCGTGGTCACCATCAACGTCACTGAGCAGAGCAAGTACCCACCCTCCGTGGTCCCCCTGGAGGTTTTCATCACCACAGCCGGCGGGTTTTATGCCAACCGCGTTATCGGTCGGCTCCATACCTCTGATCAAGACCCGCAAGATGTGTTGTCCTACGCGCTGGTCTCTGAGGACCCTACTGGGCACCACTTCTCCGTAGACCGGGCCAATGGTAAAATCTGGGTGGACAAAAATCTGGAAGAGGGCTCCTACGCACTCAACGTCAGCGTGACGGATGGCAGGTTCAGCGTCTGGACAGCGGTGAAGGTTCACGTATGGGCGGCCACACAGAGGGCGCTGGACTCCGGCTTGACCCTGCGACTGCATGGGATTTCCTCGGAGGAGTTTCTGGCCGATCACTGGCGAGGCCTCCAGCGCAGCCTGGCACAAGCTCTGACATTTCCCCGGCAAGAGCTGCACCTGGCCAGCCTCCAGATGCTACCCCACACCCCAATTCTGGAGATTCTGCTGATTTGGAGGCCTCAGAGTGGACTCATCCAGTCGCTAGCGACCAACAAACTAGCAGGTGATCCTCAGCAATTTGGTTTGAATCTCCTATATTAGTGTTTCTCCTGGGTTCCTTTTTCCGCAAGCCGTAACTTGGGGGTAAGTGGAATACAGTAAATACAGTCTTTTTTTGACGTCCCTGTTTGAATGCAGATAGCTTTTTCGCGTTCTTTTCTCATGTAAAGTTATCCACATAAGGCAAGACAAATAGGATTTGGCTCAGGTTGTCTCTTTCTGAGCCAGAATGAAACTGCTGACAGGGTTCCTACGCAAATATGGAAAAGTCAACCTCAAGTACTCTGAGAACAGAAATTTGCGGTTTTGAAACAATAAGTGTTCACTTACTTTATTTGGTGATTACAACACCTTTGATGACGAGGATGCTGCTGAGGAAATGAGGGGAAAATGGAGAGACAGAAGTGGCAAAACAAGTTAACTCCATAAAATTCAATAAGGATGAAATCAGTGTGACAGAAACAAAATAGACGATTAAAAGGCAGAGATACTTGCCGTCATCCAGTCAACATCAGACCGATATAGTTCAGTGTTGCCATTGAGCTTGCATTAACCATTACCTATCACTATACTAAAAAAACGGTGTGTCATAATAGAAACTGATCATACCTGTGGTTGTTATTTAACATTGTCAAACTAGGAAATCTATTTGCTGGATTACTGAGTAGCATTTAGTTATTATGCCATTGGAAAGGTGTCTTCATAGTCAAGCCATTGGGTGTTGCAAGCGGAAAAAAAAGTCTGATCGTAAAATATTCTGTTTTGACTACAAAACATATGGATTGGTAGTTTCATTATTTTTATTGGCAAGTGACCATGGCATAAGCAAGTTAATGACTTTCGGGGTGTACAGTTTTCAGGGATGGATTTCCCTAATAATTGTACACATCATCAGATATGAACCCTGATGTATAGGCGTCCATTGTTGTATAATCGCTGCTGTCACTCACAACGGGTACTCTAAATTCTCTGACGACTGGCTCATCGAAGAACCCGAATGATATACATTTACATATATGTCAAAAAAATGATTTGAAGTTGTATTGAGAAGGCCTGAAATTCAGGTGAGGACAATGTATGGAAGTGTAGGAACCCTGGGTTGCGTCATTATTATATTCTTTTTAAAGTAATGAGTGATTGGTTTGGAAAAGTTGTTAAAACTAGTGAGAAAAATCACTGAGAACTCCCGTTCTTTAATTCCATCATTTGGTTGCATGTAGGCATCTTGTCAGACATCGAGGACTCTCTGGGACTAGACGTTGTCCATTTGAGCTACAACGGCTGTCTGGGTGATGGATGTCCTCCCAGGCGATGCAGAAACACCATCCACTTGGCAGGAGACACCATGTACCACTTCAGCACCGCCAGACTGGCCTACATCACACCGCGGCACCGCTGGGAGAGCGTCTGTCCCTGTAACGGTATGTCCACCAGTCACAAGCCAAATTGGAAGGGAGTTGCAACATTTTCGGGGAGCTAGTGTTTTGGCGGTTTCAAGACAATAAATAACAAAAGCTCTGACTTGACTCTGATGCAACACCAAATTAACCCAACTTTAAATTGACCTTTTATCAGCCATCAGAATTTTTTAAAAGGCCAATGCCCATATGCTTCAAAATGCCAAATATCGACACAGATAACAGTGATCTCTATTCGTATTTTGAACATATTGCGACACAGATTTTCAACAGGAGACAGGTTTGGACTGCTGGCAGTCAGAACATTCAACATTACATAACAATAATAAAACAGAACACAACGTAACACATTGACAATAATAAGTAAGTAGTAACCACCATTTCTATGTACATCATGTTATTTGAAACGCTAATACACGAAAGCAGGGATGTCCCTGAAAAAGGGGCTTGTTGGAGGTGTGCCCCAGTGCCAGGTGTTTTGCTCTTGCTGCTCAGCTAGCAATGACATTTTCTACATTTGCCCAAACAGTTCTGCTCGGTAGACAAGTTTGTGTTGCATCAATTTTCTGCTTCCGGCATTGATTAGATGTTCCTCACTAAACTATGAGAGGGAAAAAACAGAACCTCAGGATGCACTTCATTATGTTTTGCTCCAAAATCAGTTGACGCCCTAACATTTATTAGGCGCCTGACGACCAGAAAAGCCTCTTCCTCCTACGAAATGTGTCAAATCCAAAGATTGCACCGGTGATGGGGGAGTTGATGTGTGTGGGCATTCCTGCCAGGATTAACAGCATTGCGGCCGGAATAAATATCAGCTGCAAGCTCCTCAGAATGAAACGTCGTTCCCCGCTTGTTTTGGAACCTTGTGTTATTTTGACTCAAAAGACTGAGCAGAGCTGATAAGACAATCAGGTCACAGCCAGTCTTCTTTTCAACAGCCATGAGAAGCTATTACCTTCTTTCATTCCGTCCCCTTGAGTACAATTCTTTCAAGAGTCTTTAATATTTAATTTGACATTCACAGCCCATGTTACACATGACGCTGTGATTTCTCCGGACAGCCTTTGTTGCTGTTTCTGAAACTCCTCAGATAATCAGTCAATGTAAACCAAAGGCAAATGCATTCAAACTATGACCAAATTATTGGAGTCCAATTACTTAGTGAGCGAGTCAGTCAGTGAGTGAGCTTTGTCCATTAAACATCTCATTAGTTTTGTTTTAATCCGCTCGAACCCGCTACCTTTTGATGCTGTTTTACATTCTCATCAGTTGAGAAAGCAGACCTGATCAATATGAACCATCACAAACGCAAACCGATTTCCCTCCACTTAATGCTCATATTCAGGATGTCCATTAACGTGTGCGCTGGAGTGACTAATTCAGTCGCTCGTTTCTCCTTAGTGATGTTGACGTTCTGACTGGGAGCCGGCAGCATTTTTGTCCTTCGGCTTTTGGAGCGTTCAAAAAGAGATCAAAGGTGCTTTCTGAGTGTTTTTGAGGTCCTCCTTGCCGTTGCGGTGTCTGACAGACACCAGATCAGAATTGACCCTTTGCTTCACGAGCCGTTTCATCTGCACACGCCGCCGCCAACTTCAATGCCTGCAGGACCCACGGCACGCACAATGATGCACTTTTAAAGTGATGTTGACATCTGGTGAAGGTGGACATTTTGGAGCAGTTTCATGTCAGCCATTCAACAAACCCTGACCGTGGAATGAAACCCAAATTCGAAGGCCTAACCTTGGCTTTCAAACCTCATTTGAAAGCCTTACATGTGGCTTGAACTTCTACATTGAAACCCTAATTTCAAACCCTAAATGTCATTTGAAAACCTAATCTGAAACCCGAACACAAATTTGAACTCCTATCCGCTGTCTTGAGACCCTACTTTGAATCTATAATTTCAAACCCTAACTTGAAACCCTATCACTGGCTTGAGACTTGAAAACCTACATTAATCAATAACACTGGCTTGAAAACTTCCCTTAAGACCAACCCTGAGTGTGAAACCCTAACAATGTCTTGAAATCATCATTTCAAGGCCGAACCTTTGTTCTGAATCCTAATCTGAAACCTTAATCCTGCTCTGATATCTGTCTTTGAAACCCTAACCCTGACTTCAAACCCTTATTTCAAACCCCACACCTTATTTGAAACTCTAATTTCCAACCCTAACCCTTTTGAAGAAGTGAAACTTTAACCCCATGGCTTAAAGCCATACCCAAATTGGAACCCTGCTTTGAAACCCTTACACTGGCTTCCTACCCCAATTTGCCCTAACTCAGGCTTGAAACCACAATTTCATGACCTAACCCATATTTGAAGACCTAAATTGCAGCCTTAACCCAAACGTAAACCTTACCCATGGCCTGAAATCCTACTTTGAAACTGTAAACCTTGCTTGAAAACCTGAACCCAAACCCTCATTTGAAGCCCAATGTCGAAACATTAACTCACACCTCAAACCTATGTTTTAAACCCTTCTTTGCGACACTTTGAAAGTCAAGCCCTGACTTGTAACCCTAATTTAAAACTCTCACCCTTGTTTGAAACCCTAAATTCAAACCTCAACCCCTCTTTGAAAACTGATTTGAAACTCAATTTAAAATCCTAATCTTGATTTCAAACACTCACTCATACCTTGTCAACAAGGTTGTTCTATGTTCTATTGACGGAAACCTCTTTGGAAACCATTTGATATCAAGCATCTTGTCTTCATGTGTTTCTGTCTCAGAATCGGCGCTGAGGTTCAGCGACGAGGCCTACCTCAAGTATGTCCACGGCATGGACGAGGACCAGCAGGATTTCACCGTCGCCCTGAGCTTTCGGACCTTCCAGCAAGACGGTCTCCTCATGTTGGCCAATGGCACCGACTGGGGGAGCTTGCAGGTAATCCAAGGCTTTAGGCCTCCACCAAGAAGATTACGTCAATCATGAGTAGACCCACAACAAATTCTCAAAAAGCCGTGCCTGGAAAGGTACCGGGTGATTTTGGCTTGAAGCAGCCATTATAGCTTCAAAATGAATTCTGCCTCATTTCTGTCATGAGTAGACCCACAGAAAAGTCATCGGAGACTCAATTTGCGTGGTTGTAACCCCCAGGGATTTCATTTAAAATTTAGCCGCGGAAGCCTGTTTCACTTTCGCATCATAAAATTGGGTAGACATGTTTATCAGAGTAGATCCACAGAAAAAGTCTCAAGAAGCCATGCCTGAAAAAACACTGAAATTCTGCATATTCTTTTTGAATCTGCCCTTTTAAGGTTATTTTTACATTTTTTCAGTGGTCCTTCAAAAACAAGCATGCCGTTAAAGTTTGATGTCTTCATTTTCGTTTAAGTTGTATTTACTTTCATCTTGGTGATTTAAGGACGTGACAGAATACGACTTCACTTTTTGTCAGTGTGCCTCAATGACCCTCGCTTGCCTGCCACGTGACAGAGTTCCCTATAGAAGGTATCTTGAGACTTGTGAAGGCAATCTAATGGGAAAAAGTCTTCCAAAAAGAAAAAAAAAATGATGCCTCAATAGAATATGCTCCCGAGCTCAGCACAACAATGCGTGAGCATGGAACGGTTTGTATTGTACGCAGTGGTCATGAATAATTCTCTGAGCAGATGAAGTGCTGCGTGATGCCGGCCCTCGTGGGGACTCATGGCACGCTGGCGGAATGTTCAATCACCTTGATTCTTGGAAAAAAAAAATCAAAAGGACACCTCATCCAGTGCCCATTGAGCCGCAATCCTGTCTGTTGGAAACACGTTAAGAAGGATTCATAGGGAGTGGGATGAACTTCAGAGAGAATTTGTAAAGAGATGGTCATCTGTGGACTTTGACTTCTGATTTTTTTTATGGGGGGGGCGTATTTTGAACGGTTATGATATAAAAACAACAGACTCAAGTTCATACCTAAAAAAAAAAAAAAAAAAAAAAAAAAAAAAAAAACTGAACATGGATGCACTTCCAGGACCTGACAAAGAGTACTCTACAACCCCGTTCACACTGCCCGTCAAGATGTTCCTTTTACTGTCACTGTGTGGCATCTTTGAACATTTCAGAAAGGGCACAAAAAACATGCACAGGTGCATTTTTCATCCAGTTGCTCAGGATAGAATATGGTTGGATGAATGGAGGTTGCACCGAAAATAACGCAAATAGATACATTTGTGAATAGTCGAGTGCAAATAAGTGGGGGATTACGATATCACTGCCTCTGATACTCCCTCGAGTGACAAAGACATCAAATTCGCTGGTTGATGTGAACGTCCTCCATGCCTTATTGAACCCTTTTGCAAAAAACTGTGACAAAAAGGGAGCAGCGTGGAATGAGGGATGAATTTGTGTGCAGAAATCTACCTCTGTTTGGGAGAAAGAAGGGCCAAGCCTCCCCCTAAAATTTCTTAAAATTACCTTGATATAATCAATAGTTTAACTGTAAATATACCACAAACTATGACCCAAACACTTGGGTATTATTTCATATTACATTTTACACAATCCTTACAGATAAAAGACTTACAAATTATTTTGATTTGGAAAAATGCAACCCAAGTGCACATCTACATGCAGGGAAGAAGGCTGAACTTAGCTCTTCCCCAACATGCAGAGCTTGCCTCAGCAGAGAACTATCACTTCAACGCACTTTCTTGACACTTGCATATTTAGCCTGGGCTTCGGCGGCATCCTGCAAATAGCTAGCAATAGGTCTCATAGGAAAAAAAAATAATCCTGGGCTTTGTGTGAAAGGCAACATCAGCACAGGGCGTGAACTTTAATACCTAACACTTTTTAATCCGCTTTGGTTTTGTGACAGCAATACATGCGTGCAGGGATGTCGCGTTTATGTGAGTCTTCTCAATCATATCAGAGCTTATGATTGGCTCGGGGGGAGGAGAAATTGGTTTATGATGTTTGTTTTACACGCGTGCTGGGCCCCATATGCAAGGATGCACTTCTTAAAATTGTTGTATAATATTTCATTTCATATCATTTTGTGGAGCCCCAAATTACAGCTACAGTTTCAGCAGCATGAAAATGACTGATCTAATTGTGACGCCTTGGACTACAAGTCCCTTGGCTGATGAGTTTTTTTAAAGATATGCACCATTAAGATGGTTTGCCAACCACCACTGAACCCCAAAATATTTGCAACACTTGTGTAGTTTGCTCACATTTTCTGGAGTTGCAGGTTATATGGCATGCAAATGCCATTACTGTGTGTTTTGATACACTATAAATACTGTTGGGTGCAATTTTTCAGATGACAAAATAAACGTTGGTGTTTTGGGGCGGGTAGTGGAATGGATTAATTGAATTTATATATATTATTTGAAGTAGGAGTCATAAACGAACGATAAACGAAAAGGCACAGACGAAGAAACAAGTGTGATAAATCCATTTCATTTACATCCACGCAATGAGTGGCCATTGTTTTTTACATTTCGGACCCACGTGGGAGCGTCAGTTCGTACAAGTGAAGGTCTTCCAGTGGTGTGAATGGGAACTTTGCGCTGCCAGTTAATGTGGGCGTTGTCAAGATGACTGCTATGCATGCCAATGAGCTGTGTGTGTACTAAAAACACACGAGAGTTACACAACACTCCCCCCACAGGAAGGTCCCTCGGCGCAGTGGAGCTCGGGGTCGTTGATTTATGAAGTTGCAAAGCCATGGAGCTTTTTCGGTCCCTCCGGAGCTCAGGTGGGCTTGTTGCCGCACTGCGCCTCGACTGGTGCTGATGCTGTAAGTCCTCCGAGTGAGGCGTCTTGAAATATCCGTCAGTGGAGATGACACCCAGTGATGTAAAAAAGATTACAAGGCCACCTCTTGTTCTGCCGCGAGCATTTGTTTCATGTCTTTGCCACAATAAGGACTCCGCCGTACCCGCAAACATGAAGTCCCACCGTGCTCATGGCGCGAACTGGCTTCCAACCACCTCCCCATGTGCTCTCAAAATTAAAGACAATTTTGTCTGCAACAAACCTAATGACAATAAAGACAATCCACAGAGGTTGTAAGACACATTTTCTGTCAGCTTAAAAAAAATGTCCAGACATTTTTCTCAACATCACTGATGCAATGATGCTAGTGTCTTTTCTTTTATGTGGCAAAGAGAATCTAGTTTGCAACCAAACAAGTGCACCTTCTTAATGCATATCAAAGAACATTTAGTTTTTTAGAAATATCAGAGACAATTTAGGCTTCAATAACTTCATTTACATTTTCTGTAAACATTAAAAGTTTGTCATCACAGATGCAACAACCTTTGTCTAACTTTTGGAAACATTAAAGACCATTCCTTATGTATTTTTTTTAACAACAATTACAATTCAGAGTAGGAATGAACCTTACATAAATTTTCTGTAAATATAAAATAAACTTTAGTCTAATGCAGTCGTTTTTAAGACCATTAAGTCTGCCTCATCACACAGTGAGCGATTTGATCTATGGACACCTTGCGACGTTAAAATGCCAAACTTGTATAAGCGTTTAAGACTGCACATACAGTATATTGTACCTTATCATTTTTATTAAACCATTAAAATGATGAAAGTTACAGTCAAGAAATCAGTGGGTTGTTCCAGAGAGATGACTTGGATATTTTGAGAGGCTCGTCTTGCTTCCTTTCCCTTGGATTTACCAGGCGTGATACGTTCATCGCTCGCATGCAGTTTTTGACGACTTGACTACAAGCTTTGTTATTTCATACACAGGTACATATGCGATTTTAAATATACAATATAATACAATCCATAGTAAGTATTGTTGAAGTCAGATGATATTAATATAGCTGTATTGTATCTTATACATTAAAAAAAAAAAAAAAGCAAATGAGAGGTCACATCTTTACAGTGGCCTAGTTTAAGCCACCAATCAAATGATCTGTGCCAAAGAAGGCAAATATAACAGCAAGTGTTCTAAACACTATGTCAATAGAGCTTCAACAAGCGCACTGGCCGTGCACGTGGCACTGGGCTGCAGTATACACACCGTTGGCCAAGTGATTCTCTTTTACAGTATATCACATAAATGATCAAGGCTAAAGTCACTGTCACTGCGTATTGGTTAATATTTGGGCCCACGCGTATGGGGGCCTCTTGATCTTCAATTTACAGGCTGAATTTGGGCCTCAGTATGTCCCTGTGAACCCAAGCGACACATCGAAGGTGGAGAAAATGTGTCTGTCAAAATTACGGGAGCAATCAAGCAGCAGTAAAACATCACAGGGGGTGCACTTGTACTATTTCCTCTCTCTTTTCTGTCTCCCTTTATCTCATTGTTTTCGCGATAAAAAGCGCTGAGTGTGCATGAATCTGAATTTCTGAATCTGTATCTGAATCTGAATCTGAATGCAAAGAGGCTCGCTGATGCTGAGCAAAAAGCTCAATGTGGGCTCCCGGGCAACGCAAACCCCCGTCTTGTCATTGTTTGTCCCCCCCCGTCAACGCTAATGTATGAAGCTCGACGTGATTCCGCTCTGACTTGATGCTGCAGACGATGATGATGATGATGCGTTGGCGTCATTTGAGTTCGTGGTGAGAGGAAGCTGACGGATTAGTCACGATAAGCCAGTTACTGCGTTTATGAGGCACTGAGATTGTGCGTCGCCAGGCTAAATTGCAAAGAACCATCATGAAATTATGAAAATTGTGACTTATGTTTATTAAAGACTTAAATTCAAGTTGCTCAACTCAACTTTTATTATAATCGTAAAGACGCTCAAAATGAAATTGAAACACTTATTCTGAACCGTATTGAAGACAGCTGAGATAGGTTTCAGCATGCCCGTGAACCTTGTGAGGATCAGAAAATGGATGGATGGATTTTGAATCCAACTACTTATGATGAAAAACCTTTCAGATTACTAAAATGGGCAGCACAGACATTCTTATGAAATCACAACCGATCACCAATTTTCAGGTTTTCAGAATTCAACACTTGTTATTGAACCTGAGAGGATAAAACAAATCCACTCACAAAGCCACCGTGATTCTGAGTGAGAACCGAAAATTAGGTTGTTATCTGTCAATTTGTAACATTAGATATTACATTTCATATTGGATTGAAAGTACCTGAAGACCATTTTCACAACCGGCCGGTGTACATCTATACAATGTGACGAAATTGTTCATTTCCCTTGTACTCATGAATATGCCACCTGAATTTTGAAAGAAATCTTGAGAGAAAACATGCAGCTTCTGAGTTGGAATGAGGAACTGACTCCCGCCACCGTGGTATGAAGGGCTTTTACTTCAAAGGCATGTGCAGAAGTTACAAAGTATCCGGCATCGGGGCCGGCTTGTTTTATTGATAAAATGGAACCATTGAATTTGTGCGTATGAGTGAAGAGTGGCCCAATTACACAGGGAGTAGCCAAGCAAATCCCATACTCCTAAACTTGGCCACTTAAATATGACTTGAGACAATTCATGTGACTCGACTCCCCATGTGTGGTGTTTGCCAAGCCTCGGGTATTTTTTGGAAACATCAGACTCAAACACTGACTGACCATGCTCTTCTCTCGTCAGGTGAGTGGCGGCCATCTTCACTTCTCCTTCAGCTGTGGCATCCTGCCTCCTTCTGGCCTGGCTCTGACCTCGCCTGCGGTGTCCGACGGCCGCTGGCACCGCGTCCTCCTGGAGGTGAGAGCCACGTCTTTGAGGCTTACCTTGGACCGCCAGTCACACACCGTGGCCAACCTGGGATCGCCGTGCCGCCTGATGCGCTCGAGCGGATTCCTGCTCTTCGGCAATCGCCGATTCCGCGGTTGTCTGGAGCACCTGGAGCTCAACGGGGAGCCAATCGCAGTGGGTGATGCGACGGAGTGGAGGGGTCCGGGCAGGAGGCGAGTGTTTGGAGTCTACGAGTGCTGCAGTCGGGCGGGACCCTGCGACCACAACCCATGCCAGAATGGAGGGGTCTGCCACGAGGACACCAGTGGAGGTGAGCGTGTGCTCTTTCATGCAGAGAGCCCTGATATAAGCTCCTATTCTGCCCGTGACCTCGCCCAAATGTCACATGCTTCCGTCCAATGGCGCAGGTCTGTCGGGGAGGTGGGACAAGCAACTGTGGTCATGTCGATAGAAGCATTATGTTCATGTGTGCTGTTTCTATGTTAAGAAAAGGCAAAATAACTCGAAAAAAAAGAGGATATGGACTCATTCCTGAATAGTAAGGAGAGGGCGGTATGGACTGTCTCCAAAATGAACTTGAAATAACAAATTTGTTTAATGACACCACTTTGCTAATCACCACCTTGCAAATTAACAAATATAGCAGGAGTTGAAATGGTATGAATTCCCCTTTTGGTTACTTGCAAGTGTTGCAAGTTGCCCTGGCATCAACTTTTCGCATGAAACATAGCTGAACGTTAGAGTGCTTCTGTTGCCATGTTGGAAAAGGTCAAATAACCAAAATACACTTCTTGTGTGCGATGTCATCGCTCATTTACGACAAAGAGGAATCGATGGACGCCTATTTTTCATGTAGTTTCTTCTCATCATTTGTGGTGTTCACCTACAGGAGGGGTGTCAAACTCATTTTTCTTGCGGACCACATTTTTGATTCGGTTTCCCATGGAGGGCCGTTATGAATTTGGGGAAACCATATAAATGTTTAATCCCCTCCACATAGTACATACAGCTCGCACAACAAATTGATGAATGACTAGTTTTAAAATCAGAAGTCAAGAATAATGACTGTTATTGTGGATTACATATGACAATTTTAAATTTTGATTCAAACTTTAGCAAGCATCATGGAACTTGACATGCTTGATTTGCTTTCGCGGGCCACATAAAATGATGTGGCGGGCCAGATCTGGCCCCCGGGCCTTGACTTTGACATCAGTGACCTACAGAATGGCTTGTAACCCATATTCTTCTATTCTATTCTTTTCTTCTATATTTCATGCTGAGCAATTGTCGGCCATTCAACAATGTGTCCACCTCATTACACAAAAAGAACAGCAAACTGCCAAAGAAATGGACTGCAGGCTGGAGTCCTATGCTGGCCCTCATTAGCATTTTGGCTTATCGCTAATTGGCCAGCGAGTGGTTTCTCCTTAGCAAAGATAGCCGTTCAGCTCACTTCAGAATTCAGAACAGAGCCGATAAAGATCACACCTGAAATGCTTCACTTGGACACTGACGGGCTGTGTGCGTGCATGCGTGCGCGGGGTTGGGAGGGTTGCTTTAAAAATGTATACAGTTACTAGTTACCTGTTAAAAAATGTAGTTAGTAGCATAATCAGAGTACCATAATATTACAATTATTCTCGGCTGGTTTAATTCATTTCTTGACACAGACGTGACATTCTCAAAAACAAATCCCCAAACCACCTTGCAATCGTTCACAAGAGGATGTAATTTCTCATTGATTTCATCATATTACAAATGCCTTCGTGTATGTCTGAAGTCACAGTGCATTTATGTCAATTTATATGTACAAGTAGCCTACAGTTAGCATAATGTGGCAACATTTAGCGCATTTTCCAAATACCGTATTTTCCGCACTATAAGGCGCACCTAAAAGCATTAAATTTTTTCAAACGCCGACAGTGCAGCCTCAACAAAAACATAACAGCACCTTTCGTTGCACCTAATATAAATAGACTGTAACTCTCTTTCTAATCCCCATTGAGTTGTTTCCCTGTTCGTGTTCCTATGCCATCTCATGGTGATTATTGGCAGGAACCAATTGGAACCTTAAATGGGTCTGCCCAACACAAATTGACATGTGCATTAGCCAACATACACTCAAACAGACAATTACTTTGTGAGACCTGCGCAGCTATTATAAAACGAAGATAACACCAAGAGCATCGTTAACTACTGACTAAATGAAGGAAGGAGAAAAGCAAGACTTCCAAGGATATTTAACCCTTTGTGGATGTGAGCCCATGAGGTTTATGTGCCTTTTTTTTTTTTTATCAATTGTCTTCATAACTTTTGTCTTTCATTTATTGTCTTGTAATGCCATTTGTATTTATGTTTCATGTCGGTGTGTAACCAGTTCTCATTGTTACAGCTACAGCGGTTTTGAAGGCTCTAGAAGCTCTGTTGTATTGTATTGTATTCCCTTTAGGTAGCACCATCTCGTGGATAGTGCATAGCGCAACTGCAGCCACTATTGTAATAATAATAATAAAAATAATACATTACATTTATAAGCGCCTTTCAAAACACTCAAGGACACTTTACAATCAAAACAAGAACAATAAAACCACAGATAAAATTATAAATAATAAAAGGAGAGATTAATTTAAACTGAATTTAGTAGCTCCTATTCTATGCGCCTTATAATGCAGTGTATATGAAAACAGTTTTAAAATAGGCCATTCATTGAAGGTGCGCCCTATAATCCGAAGCGCCTTATAGCTCAGAAAATACGATAGATAGATCTTGCTGATCTAAACTTCTTGATTGATTCTCAGTCTTATGGTTGTTTTCAACAAAACATGTCCGCATGTTACATATCCACATCGTCTGTTCAATAGTCAAGAAAATAATACCATGAACACCACGTATGAATTCCTTGGAACATTTGATAAATATTTATGAAATGGAGCTACTACCCTGTACTCTGCTACCCTAAGTTTTATTCATCATTTTATTCTGTTAGCTCGACCAGTGATTCTCAACCACTGTGCCGAGATACATTAGTGCGCCTTGCGAAATGATCAGGTGTGCCGCGAAAAATTATCCGGTGTCATTTATTTAGACAAAAACACGCATTATTATAATAACTGTTTTTTGTTCATTTATGTATGCCAACCACGCATTGAAACAGGCAAAACAATGACATGTTCTTTGACTCAATGACTGAAGGTACATAATTTACCTGTGTCTATACTTTTTGGGAATGGTTTTACTTAGTGGTGTGCCGTGAAATTTTTTGGGGGATGCGAACCATATGTCTTAGCCCAATAATGGTTGGGAAACAATGAGCAAGACCTCATAGTGTCAAAACACTGATGCATTTTGACTTGCAGACTCACAATGCCCAAGAGACAATGGATTTTGGGGGCACTATTTATATGAAAAAGGAAATTAGTTTTGACACGCAGGTAAACTATTTTGGTTGGTTCCTGTAGCATGGCAGAATGGCAAAATTTCAGAATGTTTTTGTTTTTGTTTCGTGTCTGTTTCCCGCATTGACATTCATGCTGGTAAAGGTTGTCAAATTCTGATTATCCCCCCATTTTTTTGTTTGTGGTTGTTTTCTTTTTCACCGTACAGAGCAGCACTGTAGGTGCACAGGCATGTTCTATGGCGCACGCTGCGAGCAGAAGAACAACCCATGCGTCTCCGAGCCATGCACCCACGGTCGGGTGTGCGTGCCCAAGGAGCAAGGATACATTTGCAACTGCTCAATGGCACATGTCAACGCACAGTAAGCTTTTTCTCCTTCTTCCGAACCCAAAAACCAGCTGCTATTCTTCACAGTTTTGTGCCCAATGAACACTGAAGCGAAGTAAATATGCCACGTAGCAAGGCCAAATCATCTTAAATCTGACACGCCATGTGGTTGGGCTCGACTCCAGTCCTCCAGGTGATAAGCAGGAATAAATGAAGCATGACTGAATTACTACCATCACCACAAATGTCCACTTTTGCTTTGTGGGGTTAAAGTAAAATGTAAAGTCAATACTGTCATCCCGGAGATAAAGGGGTGGGGCTTGATGGATACATGGGGCAGGGGGGAGACTTCCCCTGGGCTACACAGATTTCTGATGGAGCTAAAGGCCCCGTCAGCTCTGGTGTAGAGCCATCTCTGCGCTGGGTGCGTTTTGACAACATATAGGGCGAATATGTGCGACCATTGACTGACATTGACGAAATAACTGACTGGCTTACAAAGAAGCTGTCAATTCCAAAGAGCAGACATACTGTATACTGTCAGAGGCTGCTCCTTATTTATGATCTATATGTTTACTAAAAACAATGTGCTCAATATGGCCGTGTGAATTGCAGGCATGTGTAGTTATGATTCATTCATGAATACAACAAGGCATCCCATTTGTCTGTGTGTGGAAATGCATTGTGTAGGTGTGTGAAATGAACCTGGCGACTTCTCTGTAGCGACGTGACCGGAATGGAGGCCGTTGGCTTTTCCCCTCGGTAACCTCCCTGAAAGCCAATGTTCCGCTCCTGCCTCATAATCACTTTTTCGAGACTCGCTTACTTGTCCCACTGAATTGCTGAGTGACCTCCTCTGACGCTTGAAGTCAAAGTGGAAAAGAAGACGAAGTTCAACATGAACCTGTTGTCTGTCAGAAAATTTCATTGCGGCAGTTTGCAGCTGCATATTGCATAATCTTAACTAAGATACACCCACAAAACACTGACTGGCCAGCCACATTTTATTCCATAAAATGAAATCAAAGGATTAAAATGATTGATTCAATTTAATTCAATTCACATTTATTTTATTGTATTTTATTTGATTGATATTTTAAATCATTATATTTTTCTGGAAATTTCCTAAATCAGCTTGCACATCCCTTGCTAGCAGGGTTCCCACGGGTCCTTAAAGTTCATAAAAAATCCATAAAAAAAGAAGTTGTAAAATTATGTTCTTAATTGTCCTTAATTTTCAGGGAAAGCTTCTAAAATCAAAAAAAATCCTTAAAAATTAACTTGTGGTGTTCATTTCATTTGTGTATGTCATTTTGCCCACCCTTCCAATCAATAGTTTTGTCGGAAAATGCGCCGGGCGCCCTTCCCCTCAAATCCCGCTGTCGGGCTACATGCTTCCTGGTTCCTGCTCTAATTTTCCCTCTGATGGATTAAAAAATCCGTGAAACAGCAAAGCCATGAAAGATGAACTTTGTTATAGCGAGCAATTACTGTACTCCAACGTAAGTATGCTTGACATATTTTTGCGGGTTTAGAATGATACACTGGACAAACAGTCCCACAATAATATAAACATTGAATTCAGTGAGTTGATTTTTGTGATTTTTGTTTGGCTGGTTAGTTAATTGACCTGTTGGTTAAACAGCCAGATCAACGAAACGTGGAGCTGTCTCATGATGACAAACACGCTGAAGCGATGTGCACACATGTAGCGAGCGGGAGGCTCAATTACATATCCCATCTTTTATTCAGTGTAATAACACATCAGCGGCAGGGAAGCTGCAGTAGGGTGTGTGTCATGGAGAAAACAAAAACACACGTTGGACTTATCACTGTTGTCATTTTTATTATTATCAGTGTTTTCCATTTTGTTTAGTTTAAGAATAGGCAGATTGCTGAGTTTCTCACAGCATTCCATAGATTTTTACCAAACAAGACTTCATAGGCTGGTTCAAATCACACAGAGAATTTTACTTATTGAACTGTTGTTCCTCACAGAGGGCAAAATATCCGTCTCTGATTTCATCAGTGGCGACTGATTATCGTGTTGACTTCTAAAAACAATTGCAACAAGGACTGACTTATGAAGGCTCGACTGCTCTTTTCTCTGCTTTGTTGTTTGCTTGATGCTTTGTTTTATCTGATCTTAATTGTACTTTGAATTTTTATTGAACAAATTCTTCGATAATTGTATTTGATCTATTTTTTTGTCCATTCAACCATTTTCTGTGCCGCTTGTCCTCACAAGGGTTGCAGGTGTGCTGGAGTTCAGTTGATTGGGTGAGAGGCAGGGTGTACCTGGACTAGTCACCGTCATCTGCAGGGCACATGTAGACAAACAATTAACCAAACTTTTTTTTGGTTGTTTTGCAGGTGTATTTATTGATTTATTTTTACATAGGTTTTTTTTCTTTTTTGGGGGGGTGGGGGGGGGGCATTTAAAAAAAAAAGATTTGTTCCAACCCTTCTTTGAAACCTTAACCCGAGCTTAAAAAGCTTACCTTCACACCTTTTCTGTACTCTCCATCTTGGTGGCACAGGTGTCACAACGGCGTAGACATGTGCTCTCCCAATCCATGTCCCAGCGGTTTCCTGTGCCAAGTTTCCCCCGGCTCCTTCCATTGCGACCCTCTACCACAGGTCAGTCCTCAACCGGGTCCTCTTGTAGATGAGCAGACTTGACCGTGGTGGGTGGTCCTTCCCAGGTGTCTCCGGTGGTGGGCTACGTGGAGTTGATGGAGATTGGCGCCAGTGTGCTAGGCCTCTTGCTGCTGGTGGCCATCTTTGTTTGTGGACGCAAGCGCTACATCCAACAGAGGAAGAACAAGAAGACGAAGAACAACTCCAACGGGTGACGCAACTATTCTTTACGTCATTTATGTCACACAATTGTTTAAATGTCAATATTCAATTTGGTCTTCTCATTTGATTTTAAGACAAAAGACAAGATTTTAAGGGGGAAAAATGATGGACACACTTTTAGCTAGCATAGTTAGTTAGTCAACCAAGTGGTTGTTATTTGGCTATTCAGTCAGTAAACCTCTTGGTTGATTATGAGTCGTTTGTTGGAAATTTACTTCCTTGGGTAGGTAATCAAATTGGTTGGTCAATTGGCTAGCCTTTCGGACTTAAAACTTGGTTTTGTTTGTTTGTTTGTTTGTTTGTTCGTTAGATTTAATCAGTCAGGTGTATGCTTAGTTAGTGATCTCATTACAGAGTTGGTTGGTTACTCAACTGATTAGTTGGTGTGTGTGAAAAGTTAAGTTGTCTGTTGGGGTAGTTAGTGGTTGGTTCATCAGTAAATTAACTAGTTAGCAGTCGGTTGGTTGGTTGGTGGGTTACTACTCAGTCAAGTGTTTGGCTGGTTGTTCAGTTAGCCTGGGGGTCGAAAACCCGTGGCTCCAGAACCGCATTTGGCTCTTTAGCACCGCCCTAGCGGCTCCCTGGAGCTTTTCCAAAAATGTTTGAAAATGGAAAAAGGTGGTGGAGGGAAATATATTTTTTGTTTTAATATGGTTTCTGTAGGAGGACAAACATTCTTAACGTTTTCCGATGCTTTAAAAATGTGTAGAATAAATATTAAATGTCAACATTTCTGTCAACGAGGATTTGTGTCATAGCCAGCGACACATGCTTCTATTAGCAGGACGGGATGCCATGCAAGTGGCTGTCATGAAAAAAAAAAAATAGCATTTCATGTACAATTCACCTAGGGTACTGGCAAAGAATGGGAATGTGGATGGCTGAGAGAAGCATTTTAAGCGCGACACATGAGCTACGATTGTTAACACGCTGCAAAAGTGCGTCCCATGCCTCCATCATCTTAGGGGCCGTTATGGCTGTTGCTCATTATGGCATGCGTGTGTAAATGCGTGTGTATGTGCGCGTGCGGTAACGGGTCGATCGCAGGAGTTTGGTTGATCGAAAAGTAGATCTTCCGTCAAAAAAGTTTGGGCACCCCTTCTCTACAAGATGCATTGCAGGAAAAAAAAACCTTTAATCGTGAAGGCTCATTGTGTATTTCTAGCCAACTTAGTCATTTTGATAGTAGGCAAATATAGCTAATATAGATTCATACAGCATGTGTTGCCTTCAATGTAAGGCTTTTCATTTTTTGCGGCTCCGGACATATTTGTTTTTTGGGGGTTTTTTTTGGTCCAATATGGCTTTTTTCAACATTTTGGGTTAGCCCATTGTAGTTGCTTGGTTGATTAGTCACTCAGTTACATAGTTGGTCACTTAATTGGTCAGCTGGTAGGGTAGTCAGAAGGTCATTTATTTTGTTGTGGAGGATAAATACTTTTCTGTCCATTCCTACGTTTTTATCCTTTCCACATGATGCGTCCCACATACCTAACTGATGCCGAGTGCTGGTAGTGGTGGTCTACCAGCATGTGTTCCAAGTGTTGGCTTTTCAAAAATATTGAGATATCGTAACATATAAATACGTCCTGACCAACATGATAATTTTCTGAATGACACACAAACGTGTTTTTCAGTTACGCTCCGTCCATCTTGTCCAAGAGTCCAAAAGCCTGTGATCAGGACGGCGGCCATATGGAGCTCAGCTGCATGACGTCGTCCACCAACGACCTTGACCACTCGCCCTTCCGCTCTCTGCGTCCCCGCAGCTTGGCACCCAATGATAAGTCGCACGGACCGGTGGTCTGCAGCGTGGCCCCCAACCTGCCTGTCAGGCCCCCATCTAGTTCTGACAACGACTCAGTCAAGAAGACCCACTGGGACCTTGACTATGAAGGTGTGTGTGTGTGTGTGTGTGTGTGTGTGTGTGTGTGTGTGTGTGTGTGTGTGTGTGCGTGTGTGTGTGTGAGTGTGTGTGTGCGCGTGCGCGCTACACCTCCACCTTGGCATGAAAAATGACATTCATATATGATACGATGGCAAACATATCGAGACACATTGCAACTACACACCAGCAAAAAAACAGGCTGCCTTTGAAGAAACAAAGACCGAAAAGTGAACTCATAAAAATGGGCCAGGGGTAACCATAGCCATAACTAACAGGAAGTTTGAGGCTCAAGGCCTTGAAAGCACTGACAGCCAAGCGTGATGATGTCGTCCATTATCAAACCCAAGGTAACTGCACCGCGCTAGGACACTAATTAGGATTTATGCTCTGCTACTACTACACACAATTTGAAATCTGAATTTCAGGCCAGGTCAGCAGCTGCCACCATGCATTCTTTTAAGCCCGAGAAATGCAAATGCCAATGCTTTATTTGCATAACGCACCAGTTTATGCACTTTTTATGAGACCTTCACACACTTTTGAAGATGCATTTACACACAAGCAAGCACTTTTCCAAAGACACAAACACCCGAAACAAACCAAAATTGGCCGACTTGCTTTTGGTTTTCAGACATGGCTTCTTGAGACTTTTTTTTTTCTTTTTTGTGTGTCATATTATGATAAACATTGTCTGCCGAATGTCAAGACGATCATTGCAATTGCCGCCGTAATAATAGGAAGAATACAATTAAAGCCCTCCAAAACTGATTCACTTGCCAGAGTAACAAAATAAAAGCCTTAAAAGACAGTTTTGTTCTGTAAAAATACAAAGAATATCAATCGAAACACTAAAAAAGGCAAGTTAGTTGCCAACTTGCCATAATTATAAGTCGAATTAAAGTTTCCAAAGGGGCAATTTAGCTGCTGGAGTAATAATAAGAATTAAAGCCCCGTCCAAAGGGTGATTGACAGAGACGGGGGACTCAGGTCATATGCCTTGCCTCGTGTCAGACTAGAGTTGCCATTTTTAGGACTTGCGACTTGCTTGCCAAAAAAACTTGCCAAAGACTGACTTATACTTGAACAACAATGACTTGGAAATCTGAATTTTAACACATTTTGCCTTTTTAGGAAAGACAGAAAGAATGAAAGAAAAGAGAGAAAGAAAAAAGAAAGACAGAGAGAGCAAAAGATAGAAAGATGTTCATTTCATTTGTGCCAACCTGGCAACCCAGTCAACGTCACCTGTTGGTGAGAAGTGGCTCCCGAAACAGCAACAACAACAACAATGGGAGCGGCTCCAAAGATCGTTAATTTGAATTGATGGATTATCTTGGGCAGCACGATGGGCGGCTGGTTAGCACGTCGGCCTCACACTGCAGAGGTGCAGGGTTCAATTCCGGCTTCGGCCTTCCTGTGTGGAGTTTGTATATTCTCCACGTGCCTGCGTGGGTTTTCTCCGGGTACGTACTCCGGTTTCCTCCAACTGCGTAGTAGGTTCGTAGAAGACTCTCAATTGTCCCCAGGTGTGAGTGTGAGCATGGATTATTGTGTGCCCTGCGATTGGCCGGCTACCCGGAGAGAGCTGGCATAGGCTCCGATACACTCGCAACCTTTGTAAGGATAATGGGCTTATAAAATTCATGGATGGATAATTAAAACGGCCTTGTTTGCACAGAATGCGAAAACATCTAACTTCATTCCACCTTACAAAAACCACAAAGATGGGTAAGCCAGTCACAGTTTAACTAGCAATATGAACACTGGTTTGGGACCAGTAAAAATTGAGTGATTGTGAACATCTAACCCCTTTAAACTGTTCGAAGCGCTGAATGCAAAACAAGCAAAGCGCCGTTGCGAGCAATCACTTGTGGAGAGGGAAAAAAAGGGTAGAAACATTTGCCTGCATAACGAGTGGAAAAGAGTCGCTGCTTGAAGATGCGCCAGCAGCAGCATGATTGGAGGGCTGTTGTATTGGACGCCTTTGCATGATGATCACGACTGTAAAAAAACAAAAACAAATTGCGTAGGTCACATAAATGGTGACAAAATCAGGTCGGGTTAAATTGAGTGTGAAATGCAAAGAAATATACTGGTTAGTATTTGGCTTAGTGGAAAAAAAAAGAATTGTTGTGATTAAGCAAGATTATATGGCTTGATTTATGACTTTCGAAAACCAAGTAATCTAATTAAAAAAAAAAAAAATTCCACAGTAACCAGGGATTTGCTTGATGCTGCCCCCTCTTGACTGATTTTATTTTGAAAATCATAATTATACGTACTAACAAATCTCATAAATCACCCGTGAACGTGATTTATTTTTCCATCCCTCCATCCATTTTCAGCACCGCATATCCTGTCCAGGGTCGCGGGGAGTTGCTGGAGCCTATCCCAGCTGATTTCAGGCGGAAGGCAGACTTTACCCTCAACTGGCCGCCAGTCAGTCGCAGGACACATATCGAGACAAACGACCATTCACACCCACATTCACACTATCACTGAGTGGGAACCGATCCCACACTGCTCACACACATGTGCGGCATGTGTACCACAACACTATCAGTGACTCTGATTTTTTTATCTATTGATCTATTTACTAATCCGCTTAGCCTCACGAAGGCGTACTGGAGCCTATCCCAGCTGTCTTCGGCAAGTAGGCGAGGTACACCCTGAATTGGTTGCCAGCCAATTGCAAGGCATACAAAGACAAACAACCATTCGCACTCACAAGGGACAATTTAGAGTGTTCCATTAACCTACAGTGCATGTTTTTGGAATGTGGGAGCAAACCGAAGTACCCAGAGAAAACTCCCGCGGGCACGGGGAGATCATGCAAACTCCATACAGGAAGCCGGAATTGAACCCTGCAGACTGTGAAACGGACGTGCTAACAATGAGAGGAACAATTAAAGCCACCCTGTCTCTATCCTGTAGTTGTCAGAATCGTAAGTATAATTCAAGCCCTCAAAAATCTGATGTATTAAAGCACTCAAGCATGCAATTGAATTGCAACTTGATTCAGAATAGTAATAATCGAAGCTACCAAAAGGCGACAGGTAGTTAACAGTTGCGGGAATAATGAGAATAAGAATTACAGCCATCAACTCGATATGCAGGGTCATCTTAACGTGCTTGGCGGAGGTAAGAGAGGTTCCAGCTGTTTGATGTCTGTGTGTGCTCTGTCTTCAGTTTATCCTGCAGATCCCGACTACTTTGGCCGTCCCATGGCCGCCACCCAGGACTTTCCTCAGTTTGACATTGTGGAGGACGTATACTCGTCGTCCACAGTGTCGGACTCACGGCGAAACTCTCGCTTCGGCGGCTTCCCATTCCCGCTAGAGCGCTCGGATCGCCGCGCCCCACTCCCGCCGTGCTACAGCAACCAGAACCTGGACCATTTCTTGGACCCCAACGGTGTCCCTCTTCCGCGATCGCAGTGTCCTGACGCGTACACCGCCACCAACTACTACCCGGCCAAGCAAGCGGGCAGCCTAGACGGCCACACGGCGGCGGGCTACAAACGTCTCAGCGTACGGCTCAGTGTGGCCGGGTCGTCCTACGCCGAGCCGGTGGGGGAGTCGCCCAACGTCGCCCAACCACAGACGCGCCCCAGTGGGACCGACCCGCACAGCTATGAGGAAACCAGCATGCTGGAGAGCGACTTTGGGAGCTGTGAGGAAGTCATGTTTTAGGACGCGGCCAGGCTGGACAACGTTGCGTCATTCCGAGGCGGGATGACATCTGGGCAGCTTGACGGGAGACCCCTGATGTTTTATTTTGAAACAACCTTGCTTGACTTTCCGGATCAGTAAATCGGATTCCAAGCCCATTGTTCAATGTCCTGTCCAAACTGGCAGGAAGTAGACACTGATGGGAAGTGAACACGAAGAAAATGGAAACTGACAGGGAGTAGTCGCTGAAAGGAAGTTGAAAGTGACAGGAATCAGGCGCGAATTGGAAAATGACGGGAAATAGACAATGACAGTGAGTGAAAGCTATCAGACAACTAAGAGGAAATGGAAACTCAGGAAATAGAAACTGAACGGAAGTTGAAATTGACGGTGGGGCTGCATTGACGCTGACAAGAAGTGGACACTGACAGAAGGCTGAAACTTACAGGAAGTGGAAACTGACAGGAACTCCACACTGAATGACATAATGAGAAAACTGTTTTGTCCTTTGGAGTGCTTCCGGCAGGCAGATCACGACTAAATGTCCCGTCCATGATGTCATCAACATTTCAAGGAGGCCGCATTCTCTGAACGAGGAACATAATGGACACCAATATGTTTCTCAAATTAAGTCTTACGTCTTACTCTTTCTCCAGTCTTACGTCTTACTCTTTCTCCAGTACAGTAACAGTGCACTGGCTTTTATTTTGAAAATCCTTGATGCACTTCTGAGTCACATATGCGTAAAATTAGCACAATATTCAGACAGCATTTTCTCCTGGTGTCGTTTCATATTAATCTCTGAACATACAGTAATCAGTTCAAAATAACAGCGTACACGCATCCATCTTCTTTAGCATGTCCTTTTTTTAAAGTTCATTTCCTGCTCCTATTCATCCAACTGAAACTAAAGCGTGATCTTTTATTTTGAAATCTCTAATGTACTCCCTCCTCACATTACTACTGAAATGTACAGTATCAGATTTTTCACAGTTTGCCCAGTTTACTGTTGTCATTTCTCTGCAACTGCACATTGAGAGCCTCAAATCGGGCCTCAAACCACACAAGACTGAAAATGCAGTCACAATTTCAAAATAAGCGTCTCCATCCACATCGGTTCGCGAGCTTCTACATTTTTTGTGTCCATTTCCTTTTTGTTAGTCTGACTTAGCAGAAAGACTTAATTCTTTGCAACCATAAATTGTCCTTTTCACATCAGAAAGAAGCGTTAGATAAAGCCGTAATGTGGATTTCAAAATAAAAGCACATTTTCTCTTACATGAGTATTGTTTGAGCACTTTTTTTAGATGGAAATGTGTGTTTTGCGATAATGTGAAATGTTTTGTGCATTAATGTGTGTTGATATGGTGTTGAAGTGCGATGCTGTGTAGTTGGGTTGAATGTTTAATTTTGTTCCAATCAAATGTCAGATTGTTTATTTTTTTAATGTTTCGTTGCTGTGAGATTTCATTGCAATGCTGTATTTTGATGTATGGACCTAATCAGAATATCGAAATAAAGAAAATAATAAAAATCTGATTGCTTTTTGGAGGAAAAATAGTGGAGGAGATTTTCAAGAAAATTATTCATTGATAATTATTCACAGATTACATCATGTACTTTTTTTTTCATGCACACAGGTTCATTGAGTTCCTGTCCATAACATTAGCAATGAGTGTGTTGGCCCAGTGTTGTGTGTGTGTGCTCAAAGAAAGGTGAGCACGTAACATTTGATGAAACATCAAACAGCGTCCATTATTTCAGCACCTCAGGTGTCGTCATCATTATCCACTTAGAGAGGCCTGTGTGTGTGTGTGTGTGTGTGTGTGTGTGTGTGTGTGTGTGTGTGTGTGTGTGTGTGTGTGTGTGTGTGTGTGTGGGTGTGGGT
>NW_017805744.1:4283307-4285823 GCF_001891065.2 Hippocampus comes
GTGTGTGTGTGTGTGTGTGTGTGTGTGTGTGTGTGTGTGTGTGTGTGTGTGTGTGTGTGTGTGTGTGTGTGTTGAGATAACGATGTAGATACTGGAGGCGTTTGTTACAATTTATCTTTAATGGAAACTCGTAGTACAAAAGTGAAGGTTTGGAGTTAATGTGTTCTGGCTTTTGCGTTTACAGTCCGTCAGAAAAACGAAAGTGCCAATGTGGAGAAAAAATGGGGTTGGGGCTTCAAGAAAAATTACTTTTTCAAGAAAAAAAAAATCTGTGAGCTACTGGGAATAAAGTGGCATATTTTTTTTTTCATGAAAACAGTAGAGCAAAATTTTGTGGGTGAAAAAAATCTTACAAGAATGACATCTTTTTAAATAATAAAAAAAAAAAATTGAGCGGATAGACACTTTAAGGTTCAATATTTTTTCCAAGAAGAAAATGAGGATACTGTATTACAAGAAGTAATATTTTTTGTGGAGAAAACTATTTGAAGAAAAAGTTACAGTTTTAAAGTTTTCAGTCTTTTTCGAGATGAGCTTTTTACCATATTTTTAAATAATTGTAGCATTAGAAAAAAGGTAACACTATAATCAAATAGCAAATGTTGATTTTTCATTAGCATGTAAATTGCACTGCTGTCACACTGCATGTCAAACCATCAAAGAGTCTTCGAGCCCATTTATGCTGTGCAATGAAGTTTGATTTCCAGTAGGGAAAAATAATTCATTTTGAATAGAAAAAAATGTTATGAGAAAAAAAAAAAAACGATGGCAGAAATAATCTACATTTTTAACTGGAGCATATGCAAACAGCATCGCAAATCGGCATTTACAAGCAATGGATATTTGAACACAAGCGGGGGAACAACACATGTAGACAGAAAGAATAATGATACTCACAGGCATATATTCTTTGTCCTGTACAAAAAAGAGAAACATTACAGCATCTTACTGAGTCACTTACAGTAGTTATGAAACTACTCTTCTTTTGTGTCCGCATGACTGCAATATGCATTATAGTAAGTAAAAGTGTTTCGGCACTAAAACCTCACCCTTACCCCTTATTAAAATTGTGTTTTTTCATTCATGATGTCATCTTATAATGAATTGATTGCATTCATGCTGGTTTTGCTCATATCAGGCATGTATTTTGGGTATGCGTGTGTGTGTGCCTGTGCACACTTGAACGCCTTGACAGCGTGCGCTGCCTTAATGACGCTTCATAAATATGCAAAATTACACACGTTGTTTTACTGCAGCGGCATGAGCACGCACATGCGCGTGCGCACACACACGCACCCTGACACCAATTTAAAAAGTCATATTTTATGCAGTGGTCAAATTGCGTTTCTGTTTGCGAGTGTGTGACTGGTTTTGCGTGTGCATCTGTCATACATTTTTATTATGTGAAAAGGCACCGCTTGCGGGTCGTAATGGGTCAGAGGCGCGTGTCAAAGGTCAGGAAAAAGCTATTTTCCCACAACGTGCGCTCATTTTATTTCTCAGAAATGGGACCACAAAATGCTACATTTGGCCTTTTTCTATGACACTTGGCCTGTTGTGGGTCAAGCCCGATGAACCACTACATGCCTCACTGGCTGACTGTACATGTTAAAAAATGTAAAACAAGTACCACCTGAAAAAGAATACAGTATATAGAGCGGTTGCAGTTGTCACTATAAAATGATGCAGTTTGAACATAAACACTGCGCTAAAATATACGAAAAGAAAACCCAAAATTGCTTTGGTAATGATTTTATTGAATAGCAGTGCATGTAAATTCAATTAAAATTGAACCTAAACACAAGTTTAAAGAATAACAGTTCTTCAATATGGAATCCAAATGTATCGTATAACGCAGTTACTGAACTGTGCTATGACAAGGATTTGTTCACGTACTTCTAGTGCAGTGGTTTTTAACCTGGGTTTGATCGAACCCCAGGGGTTCGGTGAATCGGTCTCAGGGGTTCGACGGAGCCTCTGCCATGGAGGGTAAGATACACGTGACTCAACATGTCAATTAGTTATAACACGCTTGCTTGGCCATCACTGGCTGCAGATGATCACATTACATCGCTTGTCCAATCAGTGCTGTGGGAAGTTTAGTTCGCTTAGTCGTCAACATGTGACTGTCGTGTGTCGTGATAGTACGTCGTACAATTAAAAAAAAAGAAAAAAGTATACTTCTCTCTTGAAATTGTATTTACTTTTTTCTGTTTTTAATAAATGCGTTTTTTTTTATATTTTGAATTTGTAAAAAATATACATATTTATTTTTCACTAATGAAGGATTCGGTGAATGTGCATATTAACTGGTTGGGTTCGTTACCTCTAAGAAGGTTAAGAACCACGGTTCTAGTGGTATGTGAACAAATCCCCAGTGGTTCTTAACCTTCTTAGAGGTAACGAACCCAACCAGTTCATATGCACATTCATCGAACTTTTCATTAGCGAAAAATAAAAATATGATTTTTTTTTTTTTTTTTTTTTTAAAAATTAAAACAAAAAAAAAAGCATTT
>NW_017805744.1:4288947-4328758 GCF_001891065.2 Hippocampus comes
GTGTTTGTGTGTGCGTGTGTGTGTGTGTGTGTGTGTGTGTGTGTGTGTGTGTGTGTGTGTGTGTTGAGATAACGATGTAGATACTGGAGGCGTTTGTTACAATTTATCTTTAATGGAAACTCGTAGTACAAAAGTGAAGGTTTGGAGTTAATGTGTTCTGGCTTTTGCGTTTACAGTCCGTCAGAAAAACGAAAGTGCCAATGTGGAGAAAAAATGGGGTTGGGGCTTCAAGAAAAATTACTTTTTCAAGAAAAAAAAAATCTGTGAGCTACTGGGAATAAAGTGGCATATTTTTTTTTTCATGAAAACAGTAGAGCAAAATTTTGTGGGTGAAAAAAATCTTACAAGAATGACATCTTTTTAAATAATAAAAAAAAAAAATTGAGCGGATAGACACTTTAAGGTTCAATATTTTTTCCAAGAAGAAAATGAGGATACTGTATTACAAGAAGTAATATTTTTTGTGGAGAAAACTATTTGAAGAAAAAGTTACAGTTTTAAAGTTTTCAGTCTTTTTCGAGATGAGCTTTTTACCATATTTTTAAATAATTGTAGCATTAGAAAAAAGGTAACACTATAATCAAATAGCAAATGTTGATTTTTCATTAGCATGTAAATTGCACTGCTGTCACACTGCATGTCAAACCATCAAAGAGTCTTCGAGCCCATTTATGCTGTGCAATGAAGTTTGATTTCCAGTAGGGAAAAATAATTCATTTTGAATAGAAAAAAATGTTATGAGAAAAAAAAAAAAACGATGGCAGAAATAATCTACATTTTTAACTGGAGCATATGCAAACAGCATCGCAAATCGGCATTTACAAGCAATGGATATTTGAACACAAGCGGGGGAACAACACATGTAGACAGAAAGAATAATGATACTCACAGGCATATATTCTTTGTCCTGTACAAAAAAGAGAAACATTACAGCATCTTACTGAGTCACTTACAGTAGTTATGAAACTACTCTTCTTTTGTGTCCGCATGACTGCAATATGCATTATAGTAAGTAAAAGTGTTTCGGCACTAAAACCTCACCCTTACCCCTTATTAAAATTGTGTTTTTTCATTCATGATGTCATCTTATAATGAATTGATTGCATTCATGCTGGTTTTGCTCATATCAGGCATGTATTTTGGGTATGCGTGTGTGTGTGCCTGTGCACACTTGAACGCCTTGACAGCGTGCGCTGCCTTAATGACGCTTCATAAATATGCAAAATTACACACGTTGTTTTACTGCAGCGGCATGAGCACGCACATGCGCGTGCGCACACACACGCACCCTGACACCAATTTAAAAAGTCATATTTTATGCAGTGGTCAAATTGCGTTTCTGTTTGCGAGTGTGTGACTGGTTTTGCGTGTGCATCTGTCATACATTTTTATTATGTGAAAAGGCACCGCTTGCGGGTCGTAATGGGTCAGAGGCGCGTGTCAAAGGTCAGGAAAAAGCTATTTTCCCACAACGTGCGCTCATTTTATTTCTCAGAAATGGGACCACAAAATGCTACATTTGGCCTTTTTCTATGACACTTGGCCTGTTGTGGGTCAAGCCCGATGAACCACTACATGCCTCACTGGCTGACTGTACATGTTAAAAAATGTAAAACAAGTACCACCTGAAAAAGAATACAGTATATAGAGCGGTTGCAGTTGTCACTATAAAATGATGCAGTTTGAACATAAACACTGCGCTAAAATATACGAAAAGAAAACCCAAAATTGCTTTGGTAATGATTTTATTGAATAGCAGTGCATGTAAATTCAATTAAAATTGAACCTAAACACAAGTTTAAAGAATAACAGTTCTTCAATATGGAATCCAAATGTATCGTATAACGCAGTTACTGAACTGTGCTATGACAAGGATTTGTTCACGTACTTCTAGTGCAGTGGTTTTTAACCTGGGTTTGATCGAACCCCAGGGGTTCGGTGAATCGGTCTCAGGGGTTCGACGGAGCCTCTGCCATGGAGGGTAAGATACACGTGACTCAACATGTCAATTAGTTATAACACGCTTGCTTGGCCATCACTGGCTGCAGATGATCACATTACATCGCTTGTCCAATCAGTGCTGTGGGAAGTTTAGTTCGCTTAGTCGTCAACATGTGACTGTCGTGTGTCGTGATAGTACGTCGTACAATTAAAAAAAAAGAAAAAAGTATACTTCTCTCTTGAAATTGTATTTACTTTTTTCTGTTTTTAATAAATGCGTTTTTTTTTATATTTTGAATTTGTAAAAAATATACATATTTATTTTTCACTAATGAAGGATTCGGTGAATGTGCATATTAACTGGTTGGGTTCGTTACCTCTAAGAAGGTTAAGAACCACGGTTCTAGTGGTATGTGAACAAATCCCCAGTGGTTCTTAACCTTCTTAGAGGTAACGAACCCAACCAGTTCATATGCACATTCATCGAACTTTTCATTAGCGAAAAATAAAAATATGATTTTTTTTTTTTTTTTTTTTTTTACAAATTCAAGACATAAAAAACGCATTTATTACAAAGAGTAGAAAAACCTAAATACAATTTCATGACATAAGTATCCGTTTTTTTAATTGTGCACAAAATGAACCAGCCAGTATTGGCCAAGCGGTCGTGTCATAACTAATTGAGTCGGGTGTGCCTTAACCTCCATGGCAGAGGCTCCGTCGAACCCCTGAGACCGATTCACCGAACCCCTAGGGTTCGATCAAACCCACTTTAAGAACCACTGCACTAGAAGAAGCCCACATACCATTGGGGGTATTTGTACCTTCACAGTTTAGGGCTTCTGGGCACTTTTTTTTGGGCTGCTCAGATTGGCCCGTCGATTTTGATGTGAATGTCAATGAAAATTATCAAAGAAGAAGAAGCAGGAGATGTTGACGTGTGTAAGGACGCTGTGGAATGGGCGGGAAAAGAGCGGCAACGAGATAGAGGGGGGTGGAACGCTCATTCACTGGCAGGAACCGCTCGGCTGCAAATACCTGCGCAGGGAAAAGGGAAGCGCGCTAACATGGCACAAGGGGACGTGAGCGAGAGCCCACGCGTGCCGCCGCCAACGCCGCGCACGCCGAGACTCGTACGTGCGATCGCTCCAGCGCGAATCACTTGCACCTTCACTGTCATGTCCCGAAACGCAGCGTAAAAAGCTCCCGAGAGGTACTCCACCGCCATGTTACGGCCGCAGCGAGACCCGGCGGCGAGGCTGGTGGACCCGCGGCAGCTCCCTCAGCTGATGGCCGCCCAGCAGCAGCAGCCGCCACCGGCTTGGCCCCCAGGTGCGCTGGGGGCCACGCCGGGGTCGCGCAACTCCACGGCGGCCGGGGCCCAGCACTCGCAGCATGCATTCCCGTGGGCGATGACCGTCCTGGCCGTCGTGCTCATCACCACCATCGTGGTGGACGTCATTGGCAACCTGCTCGTCATCCTGTCCGTCTTCAGAAACAGGAAACTCAGGAAAACTGGTACAACACTTACAGCACTTTCACTTCACTTACTATTCTTACTACTTCAACTAATGGGTTTCATTTTCACTACTACTACTTATTATTTTATTATTATTGAACTACTTTTGCTACTAAATTGCTCGTTTGTGTGTTTGTTTTGTTTTGTTTTCACAACATAGCTGTTTGAAGGGTCTATATTTTATTTCTACCATTTTCGGAGTCTTTTTGTTTGTTTGTACTTTTTGTACTGTTTTTCTTTTGTGGCTATTGCGATTTGTTGTTACAGTACAATTTTTGTTACTACTCAGTGGTTCTTCTGCAATTTGTGCAAATATATATTTTTACTACTTTTTGCCGATAATTTTTTATTCTTATTTTTACGAGCATTTTTATGTGTACTTTTTATGACCTCTTTTGCTAGTATTTAGGGTTTTTTTTAACAATTTTCACAAGCATTGATTTTTTTTGCTTTAACTAATTTTGATTTTATCAGTATTCTTTTTATTTTCTTTACTATTTTCACATGCATTTTTATTACTTTTAATAGTACTGTTATTATTCTTTGCAAATATTCATTGTGTTTAGGATCCCCGCCCCACCAACCCCAAAATAATAATTCAAAACATCATTGCAATGTCACATCCCACTCCAAATGTTACTTTTTTGAAATTGAAATTCATGAATGGGAACGTGGAGAAAAATCCAAAGTGTGTCAACGTCTTTGAACACAATCAAGGGCAATATTGGATTTTTCAGTTCAGGTGTGACACATTTGTCGAAAAGAAGGATCGGGGATGGAATGTGGGCTCGAGCAGCTTTACTTCAGGGATGTCTATTCCCTCTGAAGTGTCTGTAAATGTGAGCGGTGTTTTTGTCTGCATGCCTCCATCCTGTGATTGACAGGTGATGGGTGTAGGGTGTCACATTATGATATGAGGCTTTGTATGATAGCGCTCATTAAACTCCATCTTCCCTGTGACAATAAACAAGATGATTGAGCTATTATATGAGTATAAATGAATGGAGACATTGAGAGCGTGACGTGAAGAGGTAATGTGACTTAAAAAGATCAAAGTACATCACATTGTCACTTCACAAGTTATTATTATTTTTATATTCGTGCCTAGCAGAAATCTGGTGCGTAGCATGGTCTTGCTGTGCACACAGGTGGGCAACACAAAGTTTTGGTATTTTCGCAGATGCACAGCGCAAAGTGCAATTTGAAATGGGCGGTATGCCCCACTACTTGCTTTGCAGCCAAAGGAAGTGGCCCCTCTCATTTCTTTTAAAATCACAGTCTTCAAAGATGGCGGAAGCAGAAACTGATCAGCTGTAGTCCCTGTGGGAGGTCGAAGCGTGCAGTACGATTCAAAGAAACTGCATGCAGGCCTCCATTTGTCAAGTTGGCCAGGGCAATCGCCAATGTGAAGTGGCCACTTGGAGACCACATGCCACTGAATAGTACGTGCCACTGCTCTTTTATGGCACTTCAGCTCACGCTGCCCTCCCCTCTCTGAAAGTCACACACAACTGTGTTTGACTCTACGCTCCTCTTGTTGTCACCCTTGGCAGCCCTCTACTTTTTCCAATTTTCCATCCCGACTATTCTCCTCCATCTCCATTATTCCGTATCCCGCCTCCTGGAATCATCCGTCAGACCTCCTGCAGGGCTATTGAATGCTAATGAGCCGCCATTGTTCAGACGCCAGCCTTTTCTCCCGGTCAGGGGGCCGGCATTCTCGCCCTCCCGACAACATGAAAGTGGAAAGAGAAATGAATGTCGGAGCATGAGCCGGGTGGGAAAGAAGGAGCTGGGTAGGGGGCGGGGGGCAGATCGGCGTGCAGAGCATGTCGACGTCGGCCGGCCGTCAGTGACATTCCGGGAAAACATCTGTTCCTTCTAGCAGGGGACGAACATGTGGATCGGGGAGTGGGGAATTAAACGGGGGTTGACTGTTAATTAAAAGCTTTTCCCTATGTTGACACTCTAACCGCAGATTCCTAATCACAATTTGGAAAACCAAAACCTTGCTTGAAGCACTCACTCTGGCTTTGAACTCTAATTTGAATGCCTAACTGCCTAACCATACTCGAACCCCTAACCTGCAGCCTTAAACGCTTGTGTCCCGAACCACTCAATTGAAACTTTGACTTCAAACCCTAATTTGAAACCTTAACTCTTAATTTGAACCCTAAACTCAGGTTTGAAACCCAACTTTCAAACCTGAGCCCTGCCTTGAAACCATAATTTGAAAAGTGACTATTCTTGAAGCTCCATTTGAAATTTTCACCCTTCCATGAAATCCAAATTCAAAACACTAACCATGAATTAAAACCCTAATTTCCAACCCTAGTTGTCCAAAAACCCATGTTTGCAACCCTAACCAGGCTTTGAAATCAGACTTCAAACTGTAATTTAAAAGTTAAAAGCCTGTTTCGAACCCTAACCCGAACCCTAACCCTATCTTGAAACCCAGGTTTCAAACACTATCTGTCTTGAAACCCTAATTTCCAACCCCAACTCTAACCCTTCCTGAAAGCTCCAATTTGAAACCTTAACCTCAACTGGAAATCTTAATTTGAAACCTTAATCCAGAATTCAAACCCTACTTTGAAACCTTATCTCTGCCTCAAAACCCTAACTGTGCCTTGAAATCCTCATTTGAAGCTTTACCTCTTGTTTGAAATATGAAACACTAACCCCATCTTGAAACCCCAATGTGAAACTTTATTTGCATTGACAGATGAAGAAGCGCCTTGTAACTCATGGCGCGTCGCGTTCTTAATAAACGTCGGCACGGCGATGCTCCTGACACGGAGTCACGGCCTCATTTACTTGCTCCCGCCCGCCGCATGACCGAGCGCCGTACCGCTAAGCCACTTGGGCCTGATGATAAATATGCCGGCAGCGCTCTATCCACATTTTTTTCCCCCCACCTAATTTCCGAGAACCGTGCGAGATAAAAAGACAAAAGATAAATGTGCTTCTCTCTTTGGCAGCTACACGTCTCTATGTTATACTTTCAAAATACAAGATTTCATTTCCATCACAAAAGCGAAACTGGCTTGAACCCTTTTTTGAAACCATCACCTTTCACCCTGCCTGGATTGAAAGCCTCATTTAAAACCATAAACCTTGGCTAATTTGAAACATTAACCCTGACTTGAAACTCGAAACCTGGCTTGGAACCATCCATCCATTTTGTAATCCGCTTTATCCTCACGAGGGTCGCGGGGCGTGCTGGAGCCTATCTCAGCTGTCTTAGGGCAGAAGACGGGGGACACCCTGAATTGGTTGCCAGCCAATCACACTCACAATTTACAATTTAGAGACAATTTAGAAGTAAACCAGAGTACCCGGAGAAAACCCACACAGGCACGGTGAGAACATGCAAATTCCACACAGGATGGTCCAGGCCGGATTCGAACGCATGACCTCTGTCCTGTGAAGCGGATGTGCTGACCAGTTGAGCTGCCATGGCTTGAAACCTTCATTTGAAATTCTAATTTAGAACCACGGCCCTGGTTTAAAACCTGAATTCAAAACTTACTTAAAAACATAACTTTGGACTGAACCCCAAACTTAAAGCCATAACCTTGATTTGAAGCCCTAACATTTGTTTGAAACCCTAAACAATGCTTGAAACCTTAATTTGAAATCCTACTTTGAAAACCCAAATCAGGCTTAAAACCCTAATTTGACAACCTAATATTGGCTTGAAACCATCTGAAATCCTAAACCTTGTTTGAAACCTGAAACCTGGCTTGAAACCTTACTTTGAAACTTTGATTTGAAAACCTAACGCTCGTTTGAAACCCTAATTTGAAAACCCAACCCTGGTTTGAAACCATGACCATATCCTGAAACCCCAGTTTGAAACCTTAATTTCCACCCCTAATTCAGGCTTTAAACCTAAACCATAACCCTTTGGTTGAAACCATAAACCTGTCTTGCAATCCTAACACTGGTCAACAGAAATTTTTAATCACAGATGGCTTTATGTGTTCCTAAATGTATTTTTGATGATTTCAAATGTGTGTCTACTTTTTTCTCGCACATCACTTTTTGAAATATTTTCTTTTTTTTTTCTTTTTTAACAATAAAAGCTTGCGGAAAATGGATTTTACCATGTTGTAAATAATAGCTTGAAGGTCCAAATAAAAATTCCACCTGTTGCTGAAGCTAACGCTTAATGCATAAATATTAAGACATATATCACTATATTACACATTAAATTATTATTATTATTGTGCTAGACAAATAAAAACAATGACAAACATCAGAAAGTCTAGAATTTTTTTTTTTTTTTTTTACATCCGTGATTAAAAGTGTAGCACAAATGTATAATGCGAATAGATGCGCTTAAGCTTTGTTTGAAAGCCGAAGCTGAAACAAGTGACCTGAACCCTCAATGTCTTCAAAGCCTGACACTGTCGCAAGTGTCGTTTGCAAGCTGAGCTACCGCAGGCGCTGTCTTCCTTTCAGGAAACGCATTTGTGGTGAGCCTGGCGCTGGCTGACCTTCTGGTGGCCGTGTACCCGTATCCGCTGGTGCTGACGGCTATCTTCCATGGCGGCTGGATCGCGGGATACCTGCACTGCCAGGTGAGAGGCATAAAAAAGGAGGAATGCTCAAAGAAGAAGAATGTCTTCTCAATGTCCTCAGAATACGACTCCTCGTGAAATCCGGGCCTTTTCATTTTCCCCTTTGCTTGAGTGGCAAAAGGTCTGTTCGCAGGTCATCTCGTGGAAGAGCTTTTAATTGTTCTGTCTGTCACTATACGTCGTGGGCACAGATCGATGCACAATGACACATGACTGTGGTGCCTTGAAACGCGAGTTTCATTTGTTCCGTGGCCACGCTCATAACCTAAAACGTGTGTACAGTAATCCCTCGTTTATTGCGGTTAATGGGGACCAAAACCACCCGCGATAAACGAAAATCTGCGAAGTAGCGACCCCCCCTCCCCCCGTATAGGTACATGTACATGTGTATGAGTATAAAAAATATTTATAAGGCCAAATGTAATGGTATACATGCACGTAGAAGTAAATTTTGTCGTAATTAACATTACTTAATGCTGTATAGTAATAGATTTAAACATGTATAAGTTAGGTTAGGTGAGTGTATGAATAACAAAATACAGTAAACATATACATGTAGTACTGTATATGTTGCTCTATGTGACTCGCTGTTGTTTTGCTGACTTTCGCTGCTTCTCCCGGACCGTTTGCGGACTTAAATTTTTTTTTTTTTTTTTTTTTTAATGAGTTTGTTTGAAAAAATCCACGATGCCCTGAAGCCGCGATAAACGAACCGCGAAATAGCGAGGGATCACTGTACAGTCATCCCTCATTAATGGGAACCGGAAACCCTCCCCCCTGCGAAAGATGAAAACCGCGAGGTAGGATTTGCACCCCCGCTAGGATTTTTCGTTTATATGCGTACCAGTATGCTTACAAGATGTAAACAGTATTTATACTTTACATATTTGAGACCAAGATTACAGCAAAACACATCTTATATATTTACTAAAATCTTTCATTCATCAACATTGCTTTCTGAGAGAGGAGAAGACGCTTGTGTTGGTTTTCGACTTTGTCTTCAGACCCTAATTTCTTAACCCGTGCTCGAAACCTTAGCTCTGCCTGGAAAACCCAAATTTAACCCTGGTTTAAAATCCTACTTGGAATGCCTAATTTGAAACCCAAGGCCAGGCAGGAACCCCTCATTTGAAAACCCCTCCCCCTTATTTAAAGCCCGAAATTCATCATACCTCCCCCCGACAGGTGAGCGGCTTCCTGATTGGCCTGAGCGTGATCGGCTCCATCTTCAACATCACGGGCATCGCCGTCAACCGCTACTGCTACATCTGCCACAGCCTGCGCTACGACCGGCTGTTCTCGGGCACCAACACCGTGTGCTACGTGGCTCTGGTTTGGGCGCTGACCGTGCTGGCCATCGTACCCAACTGGTTCATGGAGTCGCTACAGTACGACCCGCGTGTCTACTCGTGCACCTTCGCCCAGTCGGTGAGCTCGGCGTACACCATCGCCGTGGTGGTGGTCCACTTCGTGCTGCCCATCGCCATCGTCTGCTACTGCTACCTGCGCATCTGGATGCTGGTCATCCGCGTGAGGCGCCGCGTCAAACCCGACTCGCGGCCCAAGCTCAAGCCGCACGACCTGCGCAACTTCCTCACCATGTTCGTGGTCTTCGTGCTATTCGCCGTGTGCTGGGCACCGCTGAACCTCATCGGTCTGGCGGTGGCGCTGGACCCGCGACTGGGCCGCGCCATCCCCGAGTGGCTCTTCACCGCCAGCTACTTCATGGCCTACTTCAACAGTTGCCTCAACGCTGTCATCTACGGCGCGCTCAATCACAACTTCAGAAAGGAGTACAAGCGCATCGTGCTCATCGTATTCAAGTTTCACTGTTGAGGGGGGTTGACGGGGGAGGAGGGGGTGTGCATTTGGCCGGCAGAAGTCGAGCGTTTCAGATGGAAAACGCTACAGGGAAGATGGTGTCACTCTTATTATTATTAATACCATCAAACTGTGATGTTTTATGCTTGATCCTACCTGCCCAAACACAAGATGTTTTAAAAATGGCGGCAACATCTTGTTGGTGCTTTTTAGGACGATGACATCATCATCATCTCAGTTCATTTTGAACTTGTCCGGCATTCTAAGAGATGAAAACAGGGGCTTTATTTCACAACATTAAGTGAGTTTTCTCGCCATGTGATGCTACATTCAAGGACACGTGACAAACAGGAATTAACAATTGTGCTCAATGGATGTAGTAACAATTGACAATTAATATTTAGACATTGGGTCTAGTTCCTTCACGCCTCATTAGTCACGTTCAGCATATCTGATTCAACAGTCTCTTTCGGGAGTCTGATGCTGCCTTCAAGGATACTGGGAAAACTGAACTTTACGTAAATTGGTTATTGCTTATACTAGTAATCAACGCATTCGATTTTTTTTAAGGGGAACATTTTAGATTTTTTTTAAATGTTGACTTGATTTTCCCACAAGTCTTACTAGTCACATTCTGCATGTGGAATGCTGCTTTCAATTAGAACTGGGAAAGCTGAAAATTCCACTTGATATCGCTACTTACCTATGAAAGACGATAAACTAAACTCGTGATCCGTGAAATATTTTAGATATTCACCACATTTCCCGCAAGTCTCACAAGATCACTTTCTGCACATCTGATGCCACATTCAAGGAAACTGGCAAAACAAAAACTTAAAAATACCCAGCCATAAAAATTAAAACAATCCAGTAAAAAAAAAGGGGGGGGTACATTTCCGACAAGCCTCCCAAGTCACGTTTTGTCACTCAAGTAAACATGGCATTCTGATTAATATTGGGTTTGTGGAATATGAGTTAAGTAATAAAATCCACCCGTTTTTGCCCATCTCAGACGGCGGCCATTTTGCCTCTTGCTATCGAATGAAAATGACATCACAGTTGCTCAGGGCTCAGGTAACAACCAATCATGGCTGAGCGTCGTAAAACAGGTTAGCCGTGATTGGCTGTTACCTGACCCTGGCAACTGTGATGTCATTTTCACTCGACAGCAAGAGGCAAAATGGCCGCCATCTGAGATGGCGAAAGAACGTCGGATTTTGCTGCTTCAGACTCGTGCGGGCGCATCGAACATATCAAGAAAATTTGGTGGTTGACTTCCCTTTTAAATTCACATTTTCTTTACTTCCTGTGGGTGTGCCACTGATTATTTTGATCCGATCAGCTTCTTCAAGAACAAAGCATTCGCAATTGCTTAGTTTGCCGATCATCATTACCTCCACACCCACCCAGAACATATGAGACAAAGGACCCAAGTTGCACCACCTCCTCCTCGTCCTTCCAGCCTGTTAATTAATTCCAACTGCCATTTTGTCAGTGAAATAACAAGAGGCCAGACATTACTATGACTCATCCGACATGCACGCACACACATACTTTACATTAGAACATGGTGACCACATCACTGTGTTACATAAAATGTGGAGGGGGCGAGTTAATCATCAGCTTCTATTGTGTTTGTGCAAAAATGTAAGTGTTTTCAAAAACAACTGCAAACTCTCAAAATGAGCACCATTCACAAAGCATTGCCATTGCATGGAACTTTACCCAGGAACTAGGACCTTTTTGGGTACCATTTCCAAATGTAGTTCTTGGGTTTATGGAGGGCCAAAGAAAACCATTCAAGGATGGGTGGTACTTTCCGGAGAGACAAGAATTACTATTTGTGGTTGGTTCTGGTTGGAGCTTGAAGATGGAAAGACCTACAAGTAGCAAGAACGTAAAGTTTCCAAAACTTAGGATTGAACTATTTCCAAAAATATGGTTCTTGGGCCAAAAGAAGACCCTGCAAGGGGAGGTTGTACTTTTGAAAGGTCCAAGAACATTGTGGGTTGGTTCTTCAGTGCTGAAGCTCATTGGAACCTTTTAGTGCCAGGAACTACAGGTATTGAGAACTAAAAGCTAAAAAAAAAAAAAAAAAAGAGGTCGAAATGCAAACTTGTGTGTGAGCAGTCGCCATGAAAACAAGTGTCTTAGTGTTTACATGATTTTAATCACAAATTCTTTCAGGAAAACACAAGCCTCAACTTTGGTCCAAAACAGGGATGAGCAACTTCACTGCTGGAGTGGGCCACAATATTTCATCAGTACTACTAGGGGGTGACATAGAAGCACACACTTCCTAACTATATGCATGACAAAAATGCCATTTTACATACGAACAAAACATGCACTGAAATGATTTCATAATACATTTCTGAATGTGTGTATAAAAGATCCACTATCCTAACCTCACAACAAACGGTTTGAAGCAAAAATCATCATAAAAGAAAAAAAAATCCCACACATGTACTGTGATTCTTTTTTTCCAACGCAAAGAGCTCTCTTGCGTAGAAAGTTCCGTTCAAGGACAGCACAAAACCAGCAAACAACCAGCAAAAAAAACATTTTGTGCATATTTTCACAAAAATCAACTTATTCAAAATGTTAATATGATTGAGGTACCATAGTTTCCGGACTACAAAAGACACCTGATTAACAGCCGTAACAGCCAAATTTACCTATAAAAAATAATTTGGACATATATACCACTTCGGACTAATAGTCGCGGGTCTCCAATTTATGAATGAATGGGTATTATCTATATTATAAACACCGGTAGATCCTTTTCTCCCCCAAAACAATGCCGAACGCAGCTATAGTTACTCAGCGTACCTGAATCTTTCTCAGACTCTTGTCACAAAAGGCAAATTCACAGATGACCTTAGAACAGGGTGGTAAAGCAGAGAGGGCTTTTGCAATTGTGTACCGCTTCGGCGTTTTTGAAAAAAAAGGGAAAGGTTTGTAAATAAGATGGCAGATGGGACACTCTCAAATTAATATTTTTTTAAATCTCACTAGGTTTTGATGCTCCCTTTATCATACACACTTTGAAAAATGTTCTGAATAATGCTGACATGGTTTTTGATGAAACGCTGACATTTTTGTTAACGTGTCAAAATATGTTGTGTTGACATGTTGTGTTGCCATGTTTTTATTGACACAACTTTAGTGGCATGTTTTATTGACATGCTTTGGTTGACAATTTTGCTGACATTTCAAAACATGTTTGGTTGACATGTTTTTTGAAAAGCTGGAATGTACTTTAGCTTGGCACATTTTGTTGAGAGGCTGTTTTGTTGATATGCTGAAACATGCTATTGTTTTTTTTTTTGGTCTTGTTGACATGTTTTGGTTGATAATTTAGTTGACATGCAGAGACATGTTTTTGTGATATGCCAAAACGTTTTGGGGGTTTTTTTGACATGCTGAAATGTGTCTTTCATGACATTTTTGTTTTGTAAAATTTTGTTGACACAAACATTTTTAGGTGACATTTTTTTTGTCGATGTAGACATGCTGCAACATTTTGTTGAGATGTTTTTGTTAAGTTTTATGAACAATTTAGCGAGTATGCCGAAATGTGCTAATGTGTTTCAGTTGAAATTTTGTTGACATGCTGAAACAGATATTTTTTATCTTTATTTTCATGTCAACATGCACAGACGATACCTCATTACCAGGCTTGGGGAGTAACCGAATACAAAGGTACATGTAACGGCGTTATGTATTACGGATACAAAAAAAATTAACTGAGTTCCGTTACAGAAAAAAAACGTATTCCGGATACAAAAAAAAAATTAACTGAGTTCCGTTACAGAAAAAAAAAAAAAAACACATACTCAGATTATAGCTACATTCAAGAAAATTGTGGATTATTTTGCAGTATTGCATTTTTAATGCAGGCAGAGAGACGGCGCAGTCGAGTCCACGATCGCTCGCTTTTGCCTTGTTGGACAATTTCCCTGAATTAAGTCGATAACTGCTCACAAGATAGCTCAATGCTCATCCCACATTTAGGGTTTTGCTGGCCAACGATGAAGTGAGACAGGTCACTGGCTTTAGACATGTTGGTCTTAGTGTGGTTGCTTTGTCAAGTGACTCAAAGAAAATAGATGGTGACAGTTTTGAATGATATTCACCTGAGTATTCTTCCATTAAAATAACATTTACAAATTCACCGTCAAACTTATTCGGAGTGCTTGTTACTATATGAGGAGCTAGTACGGTGGCACCACGCCCACAACTTAGAAATATAAATAAAAAATTCCTGTCACAAATTACCCATAGCGATACTATTTAAATGCCATATTACCAATATCATCTGTTAAATTTGTCACCCAGAATTTAAAAAAAAAGGGGGCGGGGGGTTCCGATGGTGACGTCACATATCAGCCGTCAAAATTACGAACAATTGTGCGTATATGTGTATACATATATGTGTAAGACTGGGGCACTGATGCTAACTCCACTCTGTTACATTTAACTTTTAACAAACACTGGTCCTGTGGAAAAGGTTTGAAAAATTTTATCAGGCTATCAGAACTAAATTCCCTCATGAGATGACGTTATCTTTCTATCTATCTACTTTGTATCCATCAGTCGGATCTCCATAAGGTGTTGCCTTCAGTAACAATCTGACAACAGCTTTCTGTATGCAGCTAAGCAATTGTTTCAAATGCAATCTATCTGTCCAGCTATGCGGGTTGCCTTCAGGGACAGTTCGAAAACAGGCATTGCTTCACACAGCCTTCAATCCATCCATCCAACTATCTATCGATCCATCTCTGCAGCATGGTACACAAGTTCTTCACACGGTTCTTGTGCTTTGGATTTGAGTTCCCGGTGCTCAGGCTTCCTCCGGCATTTCAAAACCATGCATATTATTCGACAAATATGTGAAAATATATATCGTGTTGATTTTTTTTTTTAAACAAAGTTTGGTCCAAAATAATCCAAAAGTAATTACAGGTATTCCAATGACATTCTTTAATTTTATGGTACTTGGATTATATTACAAAATCCATATATAACAGGTAACTATTGAAATACATATTTAAAGCATCTCTCTCAACCCTGCTCACAACTACCTTGATATTTTTACAGTTTTACTTTTGCACTTTTCAACTCGTAGCGGGCTAAATCAAACCCGATAATGTTTTACACATTGTTTCTGCAGCCCAACAAGAGCACAATAGCCACCACATATTAAAATGGCACAATGCAGTATGTGCACACAATACACACTGCTCGCATTTGACAGGTGCTGAAGGCCAAATAGTTGTTAAATGAGTCATAAGCCATTTCGTCTTGTCTTCTTGTCGCCTTCAAATGACCTTGTGGGCAGCCGTGTTGTCAAAAAGCCTCAAAATACGGAAAATGATTTATTGCGGTCGGCGGTGCGCTCAAGGAGTGCAGGCAAACTGAAAGTGGGGGAGCGTCACATGACCTTTATGCACATAACCATGGAGAATGTTCCCACTTGAATGTTTTTGTCACATTGTTATAAAGACGCAAATGGAGCTGAGCTAATAAAGACTTCACTGTGACAAGCCTCTGTGCTTCTTCATGTCTTTCTCATTTACTACAAACTCAAACGCAGCACACGCCACTTCATTTGGTACCAAAAAAAAAAAAAATTCTATACAATATCTCACAATGTACTTAGTGTACGGCTTGTCTAACCGTGTAGATTTACTGTGCCCTCAAAATAACGACACTGTTAACTGTTAATGTCTAAACTGCTGGCTTACAAACACGAGTACACTTCTAAGTAAAAATGCCCAAATTGCCCGATGAAAAGGTTTCAAATATTGACCAAAATCTGTGGGGTGTTTTGTTGCCAAAGGTTTAGACATGAATGGCGATATGTTAGTTTGAGGTAGGGCTAAGCGATTATGAAAACATCTTATCACGATATAGGGCATTTTATATAGTCTGATCTGCAGACTTGAGGCAGGTGCGTAGGGGAGGAGGAGCTCAGAGAGGTAAAGTGGGGTGAGGCCAGTTAAAGATTTGAAAACAACTGAATGGCCTATTTTAAAACCAGTGGTGGATGCTGGTCTGTCAAAGAGGGGAAGCTCAATTTCGGCCTACATCATAAAATGTGTCCATCTATTTATACGTGAATTCTACTCTCCATTCCTTTTCAAAAAAAATGAAAAGGATGCCTTCACCATAAGATCGGTCGGTGATTGGCTCATTTCGCTGTCAATCAAAAAGAGATTCAGCCTCAGACAGGTCATCCAAGCGCGCAGTCGACGCTCAGCATCCATACAGTTTAAAGCACAGTGAAGCTGTGGGGATGAGTGAGAAGAGATTCGCGTCGTAACCAGTTATGAGAAGCTGATTTGGAACAAAAGTTGAGCGCGTTGTAGCGTGTATTTAGTCAATGACATGTCACACACATATATTTGATCACTTACTTTTTGACATTTTAGGGGAAGCTGAGCTTTCCTTGCAGTCTTAGCGCAATCGCCTCTGTTTAAAACTGTTTTCATATATAGGGCGCACCGCATTATAAGGCGCATACAATAGAAGCTACAATAGGGGCTGTATGCATCCACTGTTATGCATCCACTACATGGAGCTACGTTCAAGGGAATAGAATACAATACAGCTTTACTTATTTCGAGCTTTCACAAGCACTGCAGCTGTAACGAAGCGCTTTCAAGAACATTTAAAATACGATGTCCAAGTAATCAGAATATTGATCCATATATAAGACGCATTGGATTATAAGGCGCACTGTCGGCTTTTGAGAAATTTGAATGTTTTTAGGTGCAGCTTATAGTGCGGAAAATACGGTAATAGAATCCTAAAAGAATAATCACGTGTTCCGGATGTAACGAGTTAGCGGCGAGTGGTTTCCATAACACTTGGCAGCTTTGCATTTTGCCACATAAACTCTGGCCCATTCGTAGTTTTGCGTTTGCGGTGGAAAATGAGAATACTGATTGATGCCTAAGAGCTTACGTCGTTTGAGCCTTGCCATTGCACACCACTATCACAAAACCTCACCCTAAAATCATGTTGAACTGTTTAATATGCTACAAAATCACAAATTTATCCCTCTGTCACGGCGGCCAGCTACTCGCCGCTCAGGCCAACGGGCCGCTTGCTTGCCACTCCTGGAGGGTATGATTTTTGAGTTTAGTCCCTTTAGGGAAAAGACAAAACAAGGAAGCAGGTGGTCACGTTTTAGGACTTCAGTACACCATTAAGTGCCTCCTCCTTTGTGTCCATTGAATTATACCAATACTGTGCAGATGTCACTTTTACAGTTTTGGAAGGTGGACACGCTTCACTTTAGTATGTGTTGCATGCAGTCAATATATTGCAAGTGTGTGTGCGTGTGTATGGCCTTTCTCCATGTGAATCTTTAATGTGCCGTTCACGTCACTGCTGCTTTATATTCAGCATACATCCCTTCTTTGAAATCCAACACAAAGTCAGCATACAAAGCTAATTGCACGTGAACCACTTTCACGTTGTACCCTTTCCAGACATCAAAGCCGTAACCGAAGGTCTGGCATTTATAAGCCTGTGCATCTCACAGAACCATGCGAGGTGAGATAATACATCAACTGCGCGTGCTTTCACGCAGTAAATCAGCATCCCGCATTTGGATCATTGGCGTCTGGTGTGACATGTTAAATTGTTGTTTTCGAGCTTATGTGATCTGAAAGCGATCACTGACCAAAGGAGGTGAAGGGAAAAAAACTGGGTTTGAAAAAAACGTGACATAGAGGGAAAAAAGGAATATCATGGAGTTTTGACATATGAGTTTAATTCTTTCTGTGAACACGTTCAACTCGCTTGTATCGCTTAGAATTTTCCCCACTGAAATTAATTGAAATACCATTTCACGTGCGGCACATCCTCGTGAGAAGGGCGGGGGTGTAGCCTTTCCAAATCCCTTCTCAAACTTAGTCCTCGCTGAAACGCCTTTAAAATGTATTAAGTTCTTGTTATGCGATGCACAGCTTCGTTGCCGTTATTTATTTATTTATTTATTTATTTATTTGTGATTTACCGACCTCCCGAGGCTTACAGTGGCTTTCTAGATGAATTTTCTGAATTTGTGGCTGACTTGGTGACTCGCAGAGATAATACACTAATTAATCGCGGGTGACTTTAATATTCAAATGAATCTCCTGTAGGAAAATTTACCGTGGCGTTTCAGATAATTGACGCTTTTGGTTTTCATGCAGATAATAGACGGCACGGACCATAAGAATGATAACGCTATAGATTTAGATGCTAGCAACCTCAAATGTAAGGGTACTACCGTATACCACTTCTATGTCTGACCATTGCTTTATAAAATTTGAAGACTTAGCTCAAGGCCACACTTAGCTCAAGGCCACAATCAAAGCGATAGCAGATCATTCGGGACGAGATTTAAGGACACTGTTCCAAAAACTCAGTCAAATTCAGCAATTAGCATGATTAATAGGGGCTAGCGATTGTCTGACAACTCTGCTCTCATTTTAAAAATGGATCTCTTGAAAGTCTTACAAAACTCAACTTGTGTGCTCGAACCGCTTCCTGCACTGTGCCAACGTTTAAGACTGCTGTTTTTCGACCCCATTCTGTAGCGACCACACGCCAACCCAGAGGGTTTCTGTAAGTATAGGCCTGATTAAAATCTCGCATTTGTTTCTCAAATTATTATTATTTTTAAATCATCCTTGAATATCTCACTGAGATAAAATCTTACATGATTTGCAGACATCATGTCATCGAAGACAACAGAAGACCATCCAAATAAAACAGCGAAGAACGTAACCATGACTTTGAACTTGTTTTGTTAGATTTTGAGGCATTTTCCCACACACGACAGATTTGTTTGCGTGATGTCAAATCTTAAAATTTAAATTAAAAAAAAAACATTTTTAAAAAACAACATCAAATGCTGCTGAATCTTCAACGTCCTTTATTATTGGCAGGGAAGTAGGTGTGGAAATCAAAATGTACAAACACTTGCACTTGTCTGTCAGAATAAACGACTCAAACGTGCAGTTTCACAGTTGACACAGATTCATTACACTTGATGTGATTTATGGTCACGATGTGAATAAATTCAATGTTTCCAAATCCCTCAGTCACAGAGCAGCTAAGGCCGGGTACACACAAAACGATAATCAGGCTGTTTTAGTCCCAGTTTTGCCCCTTTTGAACCACAGATAAGATTGTCTTAAAAGATTTATCTTTTAGTCGGAGGTGTGTTGTTTCCAGAGTCATCTGTGACATGAATTGAATGCAGCCAATCCAAGAAGCGCCCTGATTGATGAAAAGGTGGGAAATAAAATAAAACATGTTGTACCGGATGTTTTCTTTGTAAAAAGTGGTGTTCCCAGAGGAACTATTTTCCAAAGCAAGCATTTTCTTGCCAACATCACAAATTTACCACACTACCGCTTGCGGTCTTCTTCATTGGCGCATACCTGGAAGTTTCTCTTCGGCTTCATGTTTGTGAGATCACGCGTGATTATATGAGAGGTCCGTCCCCCTTTTGAGGACTGGATTCTAGACCGGTGGTGGAACAGAATCTTTATGGGTGCTGTTCTGTGTTGACATCAGAGCAGAACACACACAATAGGACCAATACTCTTCAATGCCTCATTTTCTGTCCTTAAACGTGCGGCATCTCTCACAGACATCAAATCTTTTAAAATGTTACAAATCCTTATGTGTGTACCAGGCTTAAGATGCATTGGCATAATCCAGCATGTGGTGGGTTGTCTTCTTTACTAGATCTATATAAATCTCATAACAACATATGGTTCCCACTTTGAATATATATTAGCAGAGATGGGGATCGTCAGCAGAGTCGGTGAGCTGCCGTTAGTATTTCAAGGCAGCCCAGTCTGTCAGAGTCGTCGACGACAGGCAAACAGCGTCGAGAACGGATTTATGGGCACCACGCCACACCTGACACGCAGCCAAATATAGAATAAATTAAAAAAATGAGTGTTGTATACCTTTGAGTTCCACAGACCTCATTGACATGTGTCCCATGTCGTTTTTAATTCACCAATCACAACGCTGTCCATGTGTGTCTGTTGTTTTTCAATTTTTTTTTTCTTGATTTGGCTGCGGGGTGGCTTGTGCGGCGCCTTCTGTGTCCGACGTAGAAATTACGCTTGATGACGATTGGCTGTCGCAGACGAGGGATGGACTGGGCCCTCCTGGCTCGGCCTGAAATATTGACGGAAACAGTGATGGCCTGCCAGATCTTGCGTCAGTCTGATGGAATGCTCGCTGGTGTGTACAGTATTACACATATGGATGATGAATTGTGAATGACAGTTCATTGTGATTAATGACACTTTTGACAAACAATCTAAAAAGATGCGCTGCGTTACTTAAAAATAAAAACTTTTTGTAATACACAATACAATGCAAAATTGAACAGAATCAAAAAAGGGCATTTAAGGATGAAAAGAGCTGATAGAATTTGGTCCTTGCAAGGTTGGCTTTGATTGGGTTTATTAATTCAATAATACGCCAGTGGGTACGCTAATCCTAAACCCAAACCCGGCCTAATCTTAAAAACTAACCCCTATCCTAAACCGCTTGCTAAACCCAACATTCAACTCTAATCCCTTAATCTACTCGAGCCTTATATCTCGAAACCCAACCCCTCACTCAACAGTGCAATAAAATGTGGAGAAGCTAACAAGGCGATATTACAAGTTGTATTGAGAGTCAACGTGTGTGAAATTTGGTTGAAATGGCAGTGAGATCACCATTCATTTCTAATTTTTGAAATCTGGAAGTTGCAAATGCTTGCTCAAATGCACTTTTTGACGTCAATTGAAATTCCTTGTGCTGCTTGCTCCATACACTACTCACAAAAAGTTCGGGATGTTTGGTTTTCAGGTGAAATTTATGGAAAATGTAAAAAGTCCACGCTACAGTGATATCACCGAAGTACGACATTTAAGTAGAAGGATGTGCTGCTGATTTCCTCATCTCAAACAATTCAGTGAAACAAATTATGACAACAATGGTGGGTACACCACAACAAAAAATGTGAACACCTCAATAACTCGTCATGTGCCCTTGGTCATCAATTACAACTTGACAACGCCGTCCAATGCTGCTCACAAGTTTACTTGCCGTCAGCTGAGGCATGGCATCCCACTGTTCTTGAAGGGCGGCCTTCAGGTCATTGAGGTTCAGGGGAGCAAAGTTTTGAGCCTCTACACGGCGACTCAGATGATCCCGTAGCTTGTCAATAGGAATCACATCTGGAGGAAGCGCAGGCCATTCCATTTGAGGTACACCAGTCTCCAACAGCCGTTCCTTGCCGATGCAACCTCGATGAGCTGGAGCATTGTCGTCCAGGAAGATGATATTACGCGCGTGTTGTTCATGTAGGGGCACAATTACTGGATGAATGTTATTCAGGTAGTATGGGCTTGTCACTGTACCATTCACAAAGTGTAGGGCAATTCTCTTCCGACTGGACACACCCACCCACACTGTAACATGGCCACCACCAAAAGCTCGTCTGGTGACAACAGTGGCTGATGCAGAGCGCTCGTTCTCCTTGAAGTCACCGACATCGTTGGCGGACATCTTTTCTGCTCAATGTGAGTCGACTTTTATCATAGAACAGCACTGAGGCCCACTGGTCCCTCGTCCAGCGTAAATGCTCCCTGGCCCACGCAGGTCGTCGAGCACGCAAACCAAGCGGCCGTAAATGGTTTTGAATGGTCTGACGTGACACTTGGGTGGATCTCCCCTTCCTTAAATGTGCCTGAACTTGAGTGGCATTCATCATCAGGTTTCTCGGGGCATTGTTCCCAATGTAGCGGTCATCAGTATGGGATCTGGCCAAAGGACGTCCACTTCTACATCTTTTTGTGACTATTCCAGTCTCTCAGTATCACAGTTGCAACCTGCCAATGACATTCTAAGATCAGGGGCCATTTCCGTCTGAGAAGGTCCAGTTTGAAGCATCACAATGGCAAGTTACTGTTGATCCATTGTTAGGTGTCGTCTTGGTCTCAGGATGTCAAAATGTGAACAGCATGATGAGGTCGACTGAACACCTAAACAGCAGCTCTCTCTTTGAACCAGGACATTTATTGGTTTTTAATGTGAATTTTTCCGTTAAGATCCTCCTGAGAGAACGGCAACTTGTGCAAAAAGTACGTACTGAAGCATTTAACAGTTGGACATGAGCATTCAAAAGTTTAAAGGAGGTCAAATTAAGTTCACCTGGAAAGGTTTGAATGCATTCTAGGCTTGTCCTGAAAGTTCACCTGAAAGCCAAATATCCTGAACTTTTTGTGAGTAATGTAAGTGTCCACTTAATTAAAGAAAAAAAATACATATCTTTGGAAAACTGTCCAGAAAATGACCACTGGTTTAAATTATTTCAAACTGGTCCCTGTTAATAAATTCAAAGCACAACCTGCATTTCCAACTTTAAAATACATATTAGAATGTTGGTTTGTATCATCTTTACATCCATTTTCCATGCGGTTTTACTGCATAAGGCAAAAAATAAAAGTGCTTCTTCAATTTTGTTGATCAGGTGCTAGTCAAAATTATAAATACAGCCTGTAATCCACTAAGCGGCAAACGTTTCCGAGTGTTTGCGGGGTAGCGGACATTGATTTTTTTTTTTTTTTTGGTCAGGGCTCGTTCAAGGGCGCAAAGATGTTTACCAGATGCTCGCCAACTGTTTTAATGGTCGCTGACAGTTTTTCTTGTCTCAAGGAAATCTAGAACGTGTTTTAAAATTTACAAGAAAAAAAAAACAACATTAAAACTGTTGGCAAACATTTGGCGAACGTGCCTTCGCAAACACTCGCAAACATTCACCCATCAATGGGATGTGGGCTTCAAAGTAAAAGCCAGGTACTAAAAAGCATGCCAGTACATTGCAGAAAAAAATGTTGAGGTAGTTTGACTAAACGTCAACAAACTCAAAACGTAAAAAATAACAAGCCCCTACCTGACGGGACTGAGTAGCGTACGACATGGTGGAAACACACATGCACTACAGTGATGATGAATTAAAACCATCCCGCCCTCAATAAAAAGTCTTGGCGCTGTGGCTACTGGAGCTCACGTTTGAGCGCATTGCGAGCAACGATCTGCTCGATGGCCACATATGTGCCCGCCAGGAAGCCCACCAGGCCCACAAAGCTGATGACCAGGTTCTTGGCGAGCGACGCTGGCGACAAACCCTCGCCGTGGAAGGTGAGCACCTGCAAGATGGGTGGGAAGATGAGTGCCAGGAAGCTGCTGCTGACCGAGCCCACCAGCGAGATGACCAGATCCAGCTCCGGGATCAGGATGGCAAGGGTGCCTGGTGATGACAAAAATGCAGGGAAGATGTTCAAAATGTTCATTTTGTTGGAAAAAAAAAAAAAAAAAAAGACTCTGCCCTCACACTCACTACAAACCTATATACACGTACATAGGTTCCGGGTCTATTCATGTGTCATATATGTTTAATGGTCTGTGTGCGTGCGAAATCTGAAAGTGCACTTTTGGCCGATTTTCAGCGGCCAAAAATGTTCAGGGACTTGGTCCAATCAGCATCTGAGGTAGGTCATGGCCCGAAAGAGTGGGACAGTGGGGCAGTGGCCCAGGCCATGGTGGCAAGATACCTGGAATTGAAAAATGTTCAATTCGAGAGCAGCGTCATCATGACCCAATTGGAGCGGAGGTTGCGGACTGATTTAGTGCTATTTTGGCGGGCTTATTTACATGTAACGGGATGAGGATAACAGAGGAAGTCTCAATAAATGCGGTGTCTCAGTTTCCCGGCTTTGGGACACAAGAGAGAAGACATACCGTTTAAGATACTGCTCCCTGCGCAGCCTGAAATATACATCAAAGCGGTCTTGGTGGAACTGCAGCTCACAAAGGACTGATTAAACTCTGAAGTTCTCACCGGGTCATGAGTAAAAAATGCACCATTCCATTTTTTATTATTCGGCAGCTCGCCTTCCCCAACCCCTCCTAAAAATCAGCAAGGCCAGGGCCTTTCTTTAGCAATAACAAAAGATTACATCTGGTCAAGGCGCAATCTACTTCTTGTCTGAATTTTTACTTCTTGAAAGGCTTCAATGTTAGCATTCCGTGCTCCCACGGTACCCTCTAACATTAAGCAGGTGCAGTGTGAAAAGGGGTTTAATGTCAAACCCTGCGCGCACGCACGCACGCACGCACGCACGTACACACACACACACACACACACACACACATTCAGTGACACAGTATCTGCACCTATGGACCTATGGTTCATGATATCAACTAATAAGATTTACTCGTATCTTTATACAATTTTTAGACATCTCGCCCAGCCCTCCTTGGAAGATTCATTGTAATCCAAGTGCGAGAATTGTGACTAGATGTTCGCTTTTCCATGCCCACTCAAATGCCCATTCAAATCACACCCAATTTAGGTAAAGCCTGAATACAATACAATACAATATGTTAATCTACCTGCAGAGGGATAGGTCTCGTTAAGGTCTAGGTTTAGATTGAATAGGACTACAAATGAACTTGCGACTAGTTTATTACCATGGTGACAAGTACAGTATATACGGTCTGACCAAGACGCTTTTGAACGCAATCAATGGCAGCGTGATGCCAAATTAACCCAAGGGCCAACGCCAAGGTCGACTTTCATGTGACAGCAAGCAAAGGCGTCACTCGGCTCTGGAAGGACGCTCTTTCAAAAAACATTTAAGACTTTTCCGCCCTTCAATCCAGGTGGGAGAAGAGGGTGCTGGGGATTTGGGGACCAAGTCTATCTCAGGAGACGAAGCCCTGTTTTCAAGTCAAAGCGCTAAAATGTATGAGCGTGGCTAAAAGGCTCAGTCAACGTCCCCTCAGAGGCAGCAATGGCACAATTGGTCTAGGCAAGTCACTTTCATGGTACAAAAACAAAAAAAGAAAAATCACAGATTTTCTACATTCTCCGGTTACCTAAGACACAACGCTAATGGCTTATGATGCAACGCTAATAGATGAATGGCATTATGGAAAGTCACTGTCATTTAGCAGACCCTCCCTAGTTGTGGTAGCTGGCGAAAGCTAATGCTATATGTAAGAAAATGTCTATGTAAAATAGAGGTGTGCTGTGGTTTTGCTAGCTAACTAGCTAATGCTAACAGTGTATGTTAACGGTGTGTGTAAATTACAGGTGTGCTGTGACCATGTTAGATGAAATGAATGCTAACGGCATATGTAAAATTATGTGAACGTAAAACAGAGGTGTGCTGTGATCATGCTAGCTAGCTAGAGCAAACGTAACCGATTCAAAAATAGGTACACAATGCTGATGCTCTTCGTTAAAAAAAAATCTCTAGAACAAGCTTCAGAGAACCTATTGACTGGTCTTCACAGACTTCAAGAATAATGATGATGGTGATGGATGTATGGCAGAAAAAACAATAGCCGTCAATCATTTTTGTTTCAAAAAAATAAATAAATAAATAGACGAGACGAGATATAGAATGTGTCCACTGAGATGATCCGTCTTTGCTCAGAATACGTCAGTAGACTGATAAATGACATACATGTTTACCTTCAGACAGCCAGAGAGAAAATGGATCATTCGCTGCAAATGTCCAATGAATGTTTACGTAATGCTTATTATAATCAATCTGGGGGTAACATGACGCCAGCAACTATAAGAAAAGTGATGAAAAAAAATGACAAACTAAGGGGAAGATGGTACTGTGTGGCTATTTTACAGAAACAATTGGTGCATCATAGCCACATTGGTATATCTGGCATGTCGTCGCTATCGTGCGGAATACTTGCACCTCCAAAAGCACTACTTTTCAGTAAAAAGCAAAAACAAAACACTATCATCCATCCATCCATCCAGTCTCTCCACAACTTTATCCCAGTTTTTAATTTTGGCCCACTTTGAGTTTGGCACCAGATGAAAACATTGAGGTTGGTTGTGCACTCCTTAGTGTAGACAAGTGTCCCTTTAAAAGAAATGGAAAAAAATTAAGAAACATTTAGAGTTGCATCACAGTAAATTCAAGCTTATACCAAGCTTGTGTGAAGCAGATGCAGGTGACAAATGCAGGCAGGTCCCTGATTTTTTTTTAGTTATATTTATAAACAATGTACATTGTATGGTAAATATTGGGTTTTACCAGTACAGTATTAAGAATTAAATAAGTTAGATCAAAAGACTGCCTTTGTTTTATATTGCAACTGTTGAGAAACCCTCGCTATCACACCCTAGAAAAAAGTAGGCCACATTGGTTAATTGCTTAATTATTCACCCCAAGGCCCAGTTTAGTACCTGGACTCCGTACCCATCCCGAAATTAAGTAGTCAGAGAAGTAACTGTGGTAACACCCCTCATAACAACATGACGAGATAGTTGCACTTAACTGGCGTAGAACACAAAAGCACTTGGGCGCAAAGCGTACGGGTTTCCGCTGTTTGTTTTTTCCTCAAACAGGTGGTCTGAGTCTTCAACGTCACAATTGCGGAAATAGCAATGAGGCCAAAGAAACAAATGGCCAAAGAGGAGCTAGATTGGAGGGGGGGGGATCAATTGACTTCATATCGGAGGAAGTGTCTTTTGTCTAGTTGCAACAGAAAAAAATGTTGCGGAGTTGCTGCGGCAGTAGAATTGAATTGAATTGAATTTGACTTTTATTTGGTCTCCCATAGGAGAAACTTGTCTCGGAGGACAGGCCCTCTGTGGTGCTACATACATTGAGCAAAAACGTACACGTACACTACACAACATAAATTGGACAATCACATATAATACAAGACAATATATACTCCACACACATTGGACACTACATTACAGTCATATGCACACCCCCCACTGCCCTCATGTCCTTCCGCTTGTCTGTCTGCCTCCCTCTAATTTTTTATTGATTAAGATGGTAGCCTGCGGTATGAATGAGTTTTTATATTGGTTTAATTTGCAGAGAAGAGTCCTATACCTCTTTCCTGAGTTGAGGAGCTCGAATTGGGAGTGTAGCACATGGGGAGGATTGTCGAAAATGTTGTTGGCCTATTGAATAACAGACTGCACATATATGTCCTGGGGAGGAGGGGGTGAGGGCTGCCCGATTAACTTCCCTGCTGTCTTAACCAAGCTGGTTATCTGAACCTTAGATTTAACAGTTAGGTTCCCGAACCAACTGGTTATTCCAAAGCTCAGGACTGACTCAGGTTGCTCTATAAAAGATCAACAGAATGCTGCTGCCAACTCCAAATATCCTCAGACGTCGCAAAAAATGAAGGCGCTGATGGATCCTCGAACAGACATTTGATACATGTGTCTGCCAGTTAAGCCTGCAATCCATTTAAATCCCAAGTATTTGTAAGAGGAGACCTGCTTGATGTTTGTGCCGTTTATAGAGATGGGGCTATGGTCTCGGATTGATTTAGGGTCAAACACCATTTCCTCAGTTTAAAATGGCTGCGCCTCAGGAATGAATCAAAGGATAAACGCATTGCGGACCAGGAAAGTAAATTAGAGGATTTGGAGCAATACTCCAGAATAAATGAAGTACTTGTCATCAGAATATACATCATGCCCAGGTCCAATGCGCATGGGGTGACCACAGACACCGGGTCAGACACTACAGAGCTGGAGGTGAACTCCATGGAGCAACAGCTGACTGCCTTTCTCCAAAACAGAGGAGCTGAGTTGGAGGTGGAAAACATCGTGGCTTGGCATCCTCCCCCCCAAGGAAGAAAAACAGTGACACACCACCAATGATACTGGCGTTTGTGAACAGGTAACAAAAGGATGCACCGATGAAACGAAGACGCAGGTTGAAAAGAGCTGACATATTTCTGAACAATCATTTAACCCAAGGAAAAGACAGGCAATAGCAAGAAAAGCCTGATTGCAGATAAAGTACTGTCAAGTAAATAATTATAATTAAAAATTATTTATATTATACATTAAGGACATTTGGGCGGCCCGGTGATCCAGTGGTTAGCGCGTCGACCTCACAGTGCAGAGGTCGTTGGTTCGATCCCGGCTCCTCCCTCCCTGTGTGGAGTTTGCATGTTCTCCCCTGCCTGTGTGGGCTTTCTCTGAGTACTCCGGTTTCTTCCCACATTCCAAAAACATGCATGGCGGGCTGATTGAACACTCTAAATTGTCCCTTGGTGTGAGTGTGAGCATGGATGGTTGTTGGCTGGCAACCGGTTCGGGGTCTCCCCCGCCTACTGCCCGAAGATGGCTGGGATAGGCTCCAGCGCGACCCTTGTGAGGATAAAGCGGATCAGAAAACGGATGGATGGATTCATGACATTTGCAAAGTTACCGATTTTTTTTAAATATGTAATTTTTGTAGAGGACACAAATTTTCACTTTGGGTAAAAACATAACTTTTGTGTAATGTTAGAAGAGAGTTAGGAAAATCTTAAGTCATGTTTGATGTACATGAATTGTCTCTTAACATCAAGACAACCACATTTATGCTTTTTGGGAATCAGAAAAAAATAAAAAGGGAACATTATTCTCAGAATTTGTAATGTTAATATTTCATGAATAAATCCATACAAATATGCCCTTGAAACATTTTTGAAATGAATGACGTCTGCCTCGATGTGTAAAATGGGAAAACACAATCAAGATTACCAGGAAAAATTTGCATCAGATTATGAGGAAAACAATTTGGAGGAAAAAAATGAACTTTATGGTAGCGCAGTGGCTCTCAAACTGAGGCCCTGTGACATGGGGGGGTGAAATGAAATATTCTCTGCAATTTTATCTTAAGGGCTTGAGAGGATTGGAAGCAGAGATGGAACTCAAACATCCAACCAGCAGCAGGAGGTGAACCAGCTCATAGTAAAGTTAAAGGTGAACAAATGTCTCAAAAGCGGAAAGCTGGGAACACGACAGCCCCATTGAGTGGCGGCACGGGGATCCCCCGCGGCATGCTACCTTTGCACTGCAAGCTCGCAAAACATTCTCCCGTCCTATCTAGTTGCCATCAACAACTCAACAGTGCATGCAAACCCCTCTAGAGAAGAGACACCAATGAAATGAGCCAACAACAGAGCACACCCAGCTGAAAACGCTGTGAAAATGGTGCATTATAGTGAATGACAACAACCCACAAGAGGCGCATGCACTTTATTGTTGCAATTATAGGCATCATGGAAGCCACCTTATAATTCACCCTCCTCTCTCATTACTCAAGCAGTTGCCAATCATTTCTCATTCATGTAATCGCCTTATTTCCTCAAATCGCTGACTGCGTCTGTCATTTAAGACAAATGAATGCCGCCTGCAAATAGACGCACGCCTTTTGCCCCATCAGCAACGGCACGATCCCAGTTCAGAGACACTTTTGTTCATGTTCACATTGAGTTTACTACTCTGTTGCTGAGCAAAAGAGAGACCCCAACGACCCAGAGCACGTTAACAGTTTAAGCGTGTATTTTCCGGTAGTCTGAACACCCCGTGGCCCTGCACTGCCTGTCACAGGTCAGTCTCGGTACGATGACAGACATTGATGTGCGAGTGGTGTGAACCATCTACAGTCTACACTTTACTACAAACTACACTCTATCAGCGAGGTATGGGCCCCACCTGGCCTATCCTCAGTCTCCGGCCAGCCCTTGCAAAGTATTTATGAAGTCAAACTAAAACCTCAAATGCTTTTGTGTGTGGGTGATGCAAGCAAGCAAGCAAGCAACAGCAAAGGCTAGTGTTTTCAGTGTCACAAAACTAGCATCATTTTTTTTTTCAATAAAGAAACTTGGCCTAATGCGTACAGTATTCATCATGTCAGCAACTATGTATTTCCTGCAGAGTGAAGGGAAGACAATCATTCCCACATAATGATGTCTAATATGAGTTTGCGGATGGTGATCAAAAATGTGAACAACCTTTTTAACACATTTCTGAAACCAAGCGTGGAACTCAATTTACTTCAAATCAAATCAATTTTCCTCATTTTTCTTAACTGAACTGCCATTAATCTGTTTCAAACCCCCAAGACACCATCCATTTTTGTTTTTAATGAACAAAATGACCACCATATTGCATTAAAGCCTAAAAAAATGTATACAGTCAAACCTCGGTTTTCGAACGTCTCTGTTCTCGACCAAATCGGTTTTTGACCAAAAATTTAAATTTTTTTGATGCCTCGGATTACGACCGATAATCGGTTCTCGACCAAACTGAGCGCACTTAAATGCGCCACTTGACTCCTCTCGCCTTCCTTACACGAGGAAGTGACGCTTCCTCGGGTAGACAAGGAAGTGACGCTTCCTCGTGTAGCGTTCTATTGTGAGCAGACGTGTTCAATAAACATTTTTTGAAACTGAGCGTGGTTTCAGTTTTCAAACAAATCGCCTTCTTGAACAGATTATCGTCAAAAATTGAGGTATGACTATATGAAAAAAGGGCTTATAAAGTGTAATTACTGTACGTTGGGACAAGTCGAAAGACACAACAGTGGGTGTATCATTCTCCTATATTGCTGATAATGTGCCAGTTTCTTTCCACGTACCCCACTTAAATAGGAATTAGTTGTCTGAGAACAGGATGAGTTCAGATTAACAGAGTAAAAAGCATCCCTGGAGGACGGTCGGGAACCAGGAAGCGCAATGTGATCACCTCAAAGAATGAAGTCCAATGAGGCATTCGCTATGCCTGCGTTCAGGAAACGATTCGTTTGCAAAAGCAACTCTTCTCGATACCCAGCCTTCCTCATCCCAACCCGAAGCCTGTCTTCTGAATTCCACATTCAACCCACGACAGTGCTAATAAAATCATGGGCTGCCTGCGGAATGACCTGCGGACGTGAAGTGGTGCATGTATGCATTTATTCCCTTTTATTGGCTTATCAACATGAATGTCGGCATGAGTCGCTATAGGGTCCAAACACGGTTTAATGAAGGAAAGTCCCAAGGCGAGCGCAAGCCGGCGCGGGGGATTCTGCTGCAGGTTTGCCCTTGACTCTCTCGCAACAATTCCCACAATGGATGTTTATCAAGAGAAGGTGGAGTGCGCATTCAGTAACCAAGCACTTTTGTCGTCGCTTAGAGGTCTGCATGAACTCCTCCCTTGAGAATAATTAAAAGGTTCAGTTTTTATTGAAACTGTTCAAAAGGGAGAGATTCAAACTGAGCAAACAAGATCAGCGGAGTAATATAAGCATTCATTCAAATCTTGGGTACGCAAACACAGCTGCTTTGTCTGTAGACGAAATAGAGGGGTTAGTCAAGGAAATGGTTTTTCAGCGCACGTAGAAGAGCCCTCAACTTTGACTTAAAATGCAGTTGAGATGAATTCTTTACAAAGCCTGCAATTAAGGGGATTTTTGGGGTGAACATATTTAATCTACTTGCAACAACTGATTTATATAGCACCATTTACATAAGGCCTTTCAACTGACCCAGGTATGTACATTTAATATTTTTATAAATGTAATTTACTCATAATTACAAACATAGGATGTTTAAAAATTACATTTAATAAAATAGGTATCTAACAACGTAATGAAGCTACTGCCATCTTATGGGATGGTGAATCAGGTCGTTCGTCTATATGTGCCCTGCGATTGGCTGGCAACCAGTTCAGGGTGTACCCCGCCTACTACCTGAAGTCAGCTGGGATAGGCTGCACGCGATTCCTGTGAGGATAAGCGGATAAGAAAGTGGATAGATGGATAGATGGATGGATGATGGCTGGATGGATTTAAATTGACGCACGTTACACATTTTGTGTGCAATCTGACAGACGGAGAGAGAGTTGGAGCACCTTTGGTGTATGTACCAGTAGGAGCAGTAAACCATGCACTCACGCTGTGCAACCGGATGAGATATTTACTAGCCCACACTGAAAAACATGGGAGTATTTGCGAGCATAATGGTCGCAGTGTCGAGCCCTGTTAAATTAACTAATTTCAGCTTTGCCTTATGTCAGTCTGGTAAACAGTCTTCCATTACCTTAACCCTACATTTAAGATACAGATAGCGTTAAATACAACAATGCGTCATTTTCGATTTTTGGACATTGAATGCTTTCAAAGTAGGGGATGGAAAATTGACTTGACTTGGCTCTTACACACCAGTTTTGAAGGCTGTGTGATGTTGCGGCCACAGTGCAAGTGCTGTGGAGCTGAGGGGCACTAACGAGATGCGTGGGGCTGGCGGGGGAGACGTGTACGTGTGCATGTGTGTTGGAGCAGCCCAGCACAATGAGAGACAGACAGACCGACCTACAGAGTGGAGCTTTTCCTCTGTATGTCTGTACTGTACGAGTGTGCATGTTATTTTCCATTTACTTCGAGTTTCATCTTCCCAGGGAGCTGTCAAAACACATCGGCTGGCCGCCCATGGAAAACCTTCATGGGGGAAATGCTGAACTACCCTGAATGCAAACCACATAGGTCACAGAAACCTTTTACGACCAGGACGTTGTGTTACCAGGAACTCAAAATTCCTGGTCTTGTTGGTGGAAAAGAGACAAGTGTGTTTTGCTGCTCCTCGGGCCTTTGTGTATACCACTTTGATGATGATCGATCATAAAAACCTGACTACTAGCGACACAATTTAATAAGTACTCACATGTAAATATGACAAGGACAGCGCGGAGCACAAGATCAACGGCCCTCTCCCAATGCTCTGACACGCGGGCTACGGCCGACGGGATAAGAATCTCCGCGGGGACGTAGAACTGCAAAGCGAACGTGATGAAGATGCCGAAGCAGTAGAGCAGCTTAACAGCCTGGTAGGTCCTGGATGAAGATGAGGGAGAAGGAAGAAAATGAGCAACGGTATACTACAGGACAACAAAGTATCAGTGACCTGTACTTTTTTTTTAGCTTTCTTATGTGGCGACACCACAAAAGGGAGAAACAGGAAACACAGAACAAAACAGAAAGACGAAAGACTGAATGGAACGTGTGTGTGTGTGTGTGTGTGTGTGTGTGTGTGTGTGTGTGTGTGTGTGTGTGTGTGTGTGTGTGTGTGTGGAGTGGCCATATGTCAGATTTTACTGGAACAGTGCAATAAATCTCAAATGATGTCCAGTAGTTCTCTGGTTCTGCTGGTAATAAATGGCATTTTTTTTTTTTTTTTGTATAACTGACATTTAAATCAAGAGCCGGTGGTAATTATGTCTTTGGTCTTGTTAGAGAACGGCAAGTTGTGTAAAGAAGTACTCTAAAATTTAACAGCGGGACTTGTGTAAGGCTATCACAAATTTTACGTTCATTCTATGTTTCCTCTGAAAGCCAAATAGCCCGAACTGAGTAGTGAACACTCAGCGCTGCACACAAAAGTTGCTAAGATGTCTCAAAAATGCCACGCAGGTCTTCTTTCAGTCACAAGTAATTGACACCCAAACTAGAGTAAATGTAGACACTTGTGATGTCTTCTTACCAGCAGTTGGGCAGGTTAAGGGTGATGCTGCCGCCAATGTCGGCGCCAAAGCACATATAGCCGATGGTGCCCAGGCTGATGTAGAGGAAGGTGACAATGCCCATTCCCAGGTAAAGGACCAAGGGGAAACTCTGTGGCCTGTGCATCTTGTTCTCCAGCGGGAGGACCTTGAGACAACAGCGACAACTGAGTGTCAACCTATTTCCCGTGTGTGTGTCTGCGTGTGCATGTGACCCCTTTCTTTGTTGTTCTTGCACGTACCACTCCGATCCCTTCAAAGGCAAAGATGGCTGTCCCGAAGAAGAGCGGGTAGTCCTTGGCTTGGCCCACCAACGGAAGGTCGATGGGGTATTTGATGTGCTGGAAGAGAACAATGGAAGAGAAAACTGGATTAATTGTTTCATTATTTATTTGAAATTATTTAACCAGCAAAGCCTCCTTGAGATTAAAAAGCTTGAGTGTCCTGGCCAGAACAACATTGGACACAATAGCCACACACAGAACTTGGATACCCTCACGCTGTCTTAAAACATTTAAACCCAAAATCGTTGCTTGAACCTCTAACCCAGGCTTGAAACCATAACCCTTGTTTGTAACTCTGACCCAGACTTGAAAGCCTAACTCAAGTTTGAGATCCTAATTTGATACCCGAATCTCAGAGATGCTAATCTGTTTCAATTAACTTCCATAACAACTCTATAACCATCATCATTCATATACTATGGCTCCTATATTTGTTTTCATAGTTAGATGGATAAGATATATGAATCATTCCATTAGGGAATTTGCTATTGCTGCATTTCCTTGATGGTCAAAACAGCAATATTTTACCAATAACAGTACAGTTGCAGGTTGACTCAAAGTATATGACATTTCAACATGTCACTGTCACAAATATCTGTCTATGGATTTGCCTTTACTGATTCTGTCGCCTGCAGCCTCTCGTCCATGGAGAGTGTGAGTGTGTCAATGTCAGTGAGTGTGTCACAAACTTCAGTCGCACTACTGAAATTGAAATGGAAGTGGAAATAGTCTAGTTTCCTGTTTGTAGATTAAAGTGGGGTGGAAATGAAGAAATGAGTGTCAAAATGTAGTGTGTGCGTGGTACGCGCCAGCTGTCACCATGTGCATTGAGAGGGTGAGAGCAGTGCACAATTGCTCACGCCCGCAGCCTGGAGGGAACACTGCACACTTCTGATGTTTAATTAAGAGACAGAACTCAACAAAATATGTTTATTATTTAAACCATTGGAAAATATAAAATGTCATTGAACATTTGACATCCCAAAAACTCCACTCAACGTTTCCCACTAAGAATATTTAAAAGTAGTGAACAGCCAATGCTCTCTAGAAAAGCCACCGATACCACAATGTGTTGCGCCAATATAGAAAAAAGAGTGAGTACAACCACTGATTAAAAACAACCACTTTGAAACACTGCCTTGAAATCATACTTGTGTGTGGCATATCCCAAGTTTTTATATTATTCTTAATGTTAGCTTGATCTTTAGGTTTGGTTTTTCGCCATTCAAATGTTCCATCAATCTACTTATGATTCACCGCCTGTACCCAACCATTTTGAATGTTTTGGAGTGAAGTGATAGCTTTTTATGCAAATGTCCAGCAGGCATATCTCACAGGCATTTTTGAAAAGGCGACTCATATGTCCTACTGACAATTCACGTGTGAGCACAGAAGAAGCTTAAAAAAAAATACACAGTGGTGTTTACCGTGATGGAGTAGAAGTAGATGAGGACCAGGCTGGTGGCCATGACCAAGTTGGCGATGAGCGAGAGCGGCGCCAAGTACTTAAGGTTGGGCGTAAAGACCAGAAGGATGAAGGCGGGCAAGAAGCAGAGCATGTAGAGGCGTGAGTCGAAGCTGGGCACCAGCACCTGTGTCTGGTTGCCGCCGTCTACCTGGCAGTTGAAGGTGGTGGCGTTGGCTGCCTCTACCACCTGCCAGGAAGGAAAAACAAGGCCAAAAAACCCCCCACTATTAAAATAAATAAATAAAACGTATTTTTAGTTATTAGGGCTGCGTGATAAATCAACATGAATACGTATTGTAATGGACACAAGATCAATATCAAGACAAAATGTGTTCACTAAAATGTTCAAAGAAAAAAAAATTAAATTAAAAATCTGGAAGAAAACTTGGACCCCGGTATTCTGCATGCTGTAGACAGAGCCCTAAGGTATGACGTTAGATTTATACCACAATTACAACCAAGGAAAAGGAAATTTTGAGAACAAAGGCATTTTTAAGCGCAGCCAAGTCGACAAGTGCTCGTCTGCGACGTGCTTACCCTAAGAGGAAGCTCAACCCAAGAAGTGCGTGCATGGGGTGTACGCACGCCGAAATAAAGTTTGGCTTAGTTTTCTTTAAAAAAAAAAAAAAAGACCCGTTGCCTCAGTGCAACTCCTGCAATAATATTACATTGTGTCAAACTAACACCTCCAGATGGATACATGGAGTACAAGTCAAGGAGTTCCCTGTTTGTGATGTACTAGCTCCGGTGTTTTTTGGGCCAGCTCCAACTTTCAGCATCACCTTGAAGTCCGTTGTTCGGTAAAATAACACCATGTCCTTTGGCAAAAAAATAACCTGCTAACAAGTTAAGTAGAGCTAGATGACACAGGAGGAGGACATCGAGGAAGACCCTAGTTACGACCACACAGTGAGTACCAAACACAATCTCTTGGTACTCATGTGAGGAACCCATGAAAACAAATCATGTGCACCCTTGGACATAACGTCATCATAAAATGTATTATAATAAAATTAAATGTGGCAAATATAGTGGTAACTACCTGTATACAGCCATTATATTATATTATAACAATCTGTAACAATAGTATCAATCATTGTTTTTGGACAGTGGTTCTCGAAATTTTTAAACCAAGTACAAACAAAAAAGAACATTCATTTTACAAGTAACACCATTCGGAAAAAACGTCATGATACAAAGGACAATAACATAGTGGGACTAAGTGGTCTTAAAAAAAAAAAAAAACGAGGTAGACGTTTTATTCTTAAAATACACTTGTATTTATTATTGTAAACCAGTGCGTGATTCTTCACAGTTCAAACATTAAAACTGTGCTCGAATGTAGGAAAATAAAAAGTAATGATCACATTTGAATGTATTGTAAATATCGAATGAAAATCGCATTCCAATAAATGTTTAGAAAACAGTTGCCAAACATTTTTACGCGTTTTTAAATACATTAAATATATATGAAGGTAAGTGTTGAAAAGGTGTAAAGCCTGAGATCATTTAATAACGAAGTGTTGACATTTAGCATGAAATTCTTCTTCACCCTCTCAGTTGTCCCTTTTTTTTTGTTTGTTTGTTTGTTTTTTGGTAGGGCAAGGCTAAAACGCAGACTGTCTGATGCAACCAAGGAACAGCATGTGTCACCCCATCCCCGCTACATAAGTGCCCTTCTTTCATCTGGGGCGATACAGCACACTTACCACATCCTTATAGATAATAACTTGGCCCATTTCTACCAGTGCAACATCATGCAGCAAGCCATCAAGCTTTGACCATAACCTAAAAAAAAAATACATTTCCCTGAAGTGAGATGTGTTTTGTTTTTTTGGGCTACAATGTTGCTGCCATGTACAATGACCAGCCCATGTAGCAAGATAGCAGTGAAACAGGAGGGCTTACCATAACCAAGTGATGTCTCGGCTAACTACATTCAAATGCAGCTGGGAGATTTTTATACTCTTTAGCCACATTGGCTAAAATGTTTCATGACCCAATGCTAACCTTGCTTGACGACACATTTACAACAAGAACGTTGGTGTGACATGTCAGGGATAAAGGGTCAAATAACATTGGACACCTTCCTTTTCCCAAGTCAGAGAAGCCCTGGAAGAGACGATGAACTCGCTTGTTCAAACCCAAGCCAACGAGAGCCGCGGCTCAATGATGAGGCAGACCCAGTGCAAGTTACCATGGATTTTAGCATTTCATCGGAGCAGCCTTCTACTAGCCGCGAAGGCAAACATCGAAGTAACTGTTGCTCGCTGCTACTGCACGAGTGTGAGCACTCACTCATTCAAAACACATTTCCAAAACATTAAAAACCCTGCAAAGTCATTTGTGTATTTTTTAAATGCATGAAATAAGTGTTGAAAACATCGGCAAAGACTGAGAACAATTTAGTACTGAATTGCTGACAGATAGCGGGAAATTCTTTTTCACCCTCTCAGTCAGGGGTGTCAAACTCATTTTTGTCGAGGGCCACTTTGGAGTTACATCTTCCCTCGGAGGGCCAAATTAATGTTTAATCATCACATAATATGATTACTTGTCCACAACAAATTGATGGATTACTAGGTTTGAAATCATTCAGCTACATGTTTGTTGTTTGTTCACTTATTGTTCAAGTGAGTGTAAACATGGTCAGAAAATAATTGCAAAATCTCAATGTTATTTATTACACATGACAATTTGACATTTCGGTACTCATTTTAGAAAGGATCATGGAAGTTGACATACATGATCTGCTTTCGCGGGCCACATAAAATGACGTGGCGGGCCAGATCTGGCCCCCGGGCCTTGAGTTTTGACAACTGTGCTCTCAGTTGTTCCTGTTTTTTTGGGGGGTGGGGCTAAAACATGGATGAGCTGATGCAACCAAGGAACAGCGGGAGTGGCCCCATCCTATCTAACATATTCTTATCGAACATATTCTTATCCCCACTACATAAGTGCCCTCATTTCATCTGGGGCAATTCGGCGCAATTCCCACTACCTTACTGATCTGTTCAACATCATGAAGTGTTATGTGTTCCTTGGGCCACAATGTCCTTGCCAAGTGCATGCATAACTGGTGCGCATAGCAAAATAGTGGTGAAACAGGCGGCAACCACCGCCACAAACACCTGATGTCCGGGTTAATTACACTTGAATGTGGAATGGGCTTAAAACTTTCATGACCAGTGCCAAACCTGACAACGGTATTAATTGGCAGACTCACAAAAGGACCGCGAGCAGAGCAGCTTTCCGTGCAGCAATTAAAGTTTGATCGTGACAGGTAGTGCCAAAATGTTTGAGTAGCGGCCAAAATTCATTTGTGGTGGCCCGCTACAGTTAAATGTATATGTGGGTAAAACTTCAGCTGTAATGTCTTAATGTGCAGATCCGATCAAAAACATAATTGTTCAAATCATGAAGGCAAATCACAAAATGTGCATAAAATGCAAAACATCGTCCGATATGATCCCGCTGATTATATTGCTGTTAAGTCTAATCTTGATACACGTTTCATTTGAATGTAGTGTGCCACACAAAAGGCATTTCAGATATGTCGTGTTTCTGATTCAACACTATGTCAAAGGAGTACACACAGTACCGGTAGTTAAAAGATATAAGGGAGAATTAAGAACGATTGAAGAATGTTGTGTCTGGTGGCGAACAAAGAGAAATCGGGATACGATGTTACCTCTGTGTGTTAACTACAAAATAAAATGCTTCCAAAGTAAAGCAAGAACTGCTTCTTACGAATACCACAAGTTATAAAATCAAATTGTGACAGGAAAACCGAAGTGATACTTTATGGCATTATCGTTTACTTCTCTTTACTTGAAGCGTCGCGCTGCAAGCTCAGCTGGAGACGAGCTGTGCGGAGCAGAGCTGGCAACGGGCCTCAAGAAACTTGGTGTCTGCCGATGGCCCACCGCCGCAACTCGCGGGAAGGCGGACTTGGTCACAACCTAAGTGGAGTCCATTATCCATTTTGCAGAGCATTATTTGCAGTCGGCTAACAACAAAGTGCTGTCACCTGTGTTTACCTCACAGTATCCCCAAACGGCTGACATGGCTCCTACTCCACCTGCCCGGAAGGCATTTGTCGGGCTGGTAAGGTGTATCAGTGTGTTAGTATCGGAGCATCTTTTCGAGTACAAGTACAAACGTACAGTATCAGCACTGACGATTAGTACAGCCCTACTTGAATCTCTAAACCTTGCTAAAATCCCATCTGAATTCTCGTGATCCAAACCCTGACTTCAAACAAACCAAGTACAATGCCTGAAGCAGCATGACTGAAAACCCCGACTATGTAACAATCATTTTTGTTTTAGACCCTAATTTTGCCTTGAAACCCTCAATCTTTACCCTAGTTTGAAACTTTAACATGGGCCGTTAACCTTGATTTGGGAGACTAAATGAAGACATAATTGACGTTTTGGTTCCACTGTTCTTCATTGATAAGTTAATGGCAATGTCTGAACCAGTGTGACAACAGAGAGGCACTGCCATCTAATGGCCATGAAATACCGCTTATATAAATAATGTAGTGGATGATGAGGTCCAAATGTGGTGCAAAGAGCAGGTGTCAAAAGTTCACCATAGTTTTACTTTGCAGTACGAGTTTCAAAGAGTAGAGCTGCGATGCCAACAGTAAAAGGACAGAGTGACCACAGATAATATGGAGGTTTCTGTGGTGAATGGAAACCCTTTGGGTGTGTGTGTGTGTGTGTGTGTGTGTGTGTGTGTGTGTGTGTGTGTGTGTGTGTGTGTGTGCGTGTGTGGGTTGTGTGTTTT
>NW_017805744.1:4329072-4340935 GCF_001891065.2 Hippocampus comes
GTGTGGGTGTGTGTGTGTGTGTGTGTGTGTGTGTGTGTGTGTGTGTGTTACCTGTTTGACATTGTCGCTCAGGAAGACAAAGTAAACGCAGCAGAAGCCGAGCTGGGTGATGATGAGAAACAAGTTGACTGTCCGTCTAAAAGGAAAGGACACACATGGATTATAGTAGGCTTATACAGCGGGTGTAAAATTGGTTGCAATAATAGCAACAGCTGTGTAATTTTATGATGCTGGAGAGTGCATACACATTTTTAACCTACTTTCCCCAATGCGAGTGTCTCCTGAGCCACGAAACATTCTCCATGCTGTACTGGACCGCCTCGCCGTACGTCAGAGACGGCCTGTTCATCCTGAAATGGCAAAACCTTCTTTTGACAAGACATTTATGGAAACAAAAACCAACAAAATAAGTACAACTAAAATTTTCATTCATTAAAAATCCTTTAAAATACACAAAAATCAACTGACTTACTGACGATTACAGTTTGTTTCGGCTTGACTGACAGTGAGGGACGGGTGCCCGGGCTGGTGACGAATGACGCACCAGCAAAATTTTGCAAACTGCCCACTTCTGGAAACGATCAAGTTACGATACAATCTCAATGCCCAGGCATTGTCTTTGATGTCTCCAACACGGCCCCCCGAGTAATCACACCTGTTAGCTTGCTGCTACAGCACGCTGGTGTATCTTGTCTTCTTTGCTATCTGCGCCAGTGTTTACCAAGTGGAGAGAGCATTCTTTTTTGCAGTCTAGAGAACCAACTTTTACGGAAATAATGACATGTTTGAATTTAATTATGGCTGTTTGCTTGTCCCTCGCCAGGCGCCTAGACTCAGTTCTGGACAAATCCAATCGCAACGGCATCCTGATTCGTGGTGAGCAGCCAAAATTATGTTACTGTGGATCCAATTTCAGCGTTGGCATACAAGGTGTATTACAGGACACTCAAAGCCTGTATCTCACTGAGCAGCAAAAGTTGTTGAGTGTTTGCGTCAGGGTTCGTTCAAGGTCGCAAAGATGTTCGCCAGACATTCGACAACAATTTTAACAGCCGCAAAGAGGTTTTACTGTCGCAAAGAAAGTTTGAACATGTTCAAATTTTGAATTTGTTTCATGAACATTATTTCAGTTACTTTTTATTTTAGTTCGCAAACAAAATTTTTTGTCAATTTTAGTTGTCTTTATTTCATGTTTTCATCAACTATAACAACCTTACTCCAGAGGGAAGAAACAAGTGAAGAAGTAGGTCAAAAATAACCAAGTGTACTCCTTTAACCCTGAGCTGGTTTTGTATTACTTTAGTTTTAGTATTTTTCTCCCTCCCCCCATCAGTAAGAGCAGCCACATTTCCCTGGCATCCCTGGTGCCAACATCCAACCGCCATTTTACATCCATTTCAGTGAACTGTAGTCGCAAGCTGCCTTGTAAACAGGCATACAGAATTTGGTGTGGGGTTTAAAATTGAAACAAACGCCACTGGGATCAACACAGTGTGAAAGGTGTTGTCGTGTCACACTTTTAAGTTGAGTTAAGGACAAAAATAGGTATCCTTGATAGGCCGTATCATTGCCCTGTAGCAAAGACAAATTACACTTAAAATTAGCTGTAGAGTGTAAAGACAAAATAAAACAAGTGTGTGATCACAAAAAGAAAATGAGGTGAGACCGGAGTTTACTTTGCACTGAGGTAGTGGGAACAGTCGACCAGCACCCTCATACAGTGCAGCGCAATGAGACCCATGCACAGCAGGCTGACCGGACCCAGCTGGACACAAGAACACATGGGATGTTTTTCAATAATACTCCGTATCATGTCATAAAAGCATCACACAGCCCTACATTGGCAGAGGTAGATCTAAAATTTTTTTAATTATCTATTTTTAACAATGCATTTTGGTCAATGAGCTGTCAGTGTTTTAGATGTCAATGCAGCTTTTGATACTGTGGATCATGAGATTTCATCATCATGGTTAGAATTAGATGCTGGAATTCAAGACACGGCTCCGGAATGGTTCAGTTCACATCTTACTGGAAGACATTTTTTGGGTGACCCTTTTTCATCAGCTGAAACACTCCTTACTTGTGGAGTGAGTGCCCCAAGGCTCTGTACTTTGTTTTCCTTGCATATATTGCCACTCAGTTCAATTTTAAGGAAATACCAAATCTCCTTTCATTGTTTTGTGGATAATACTCAAATATATATGCCGCTCACATCTAAAAGTGGTTTATTACAGTCCTTTCATAACTGAAAGAAGTGAAAGATTGTCTGAAATCTAATATTGTGAATTTAGCTGAGAATAAAACAGAAGTAATTGTGTTTGGTGAACTAGGTTTTCCCTACTCAGGTAAGACATGCCTACTGAATTTCATATGAAACAGTCTTTGAGTAAAGAATTTAAAGGGGGCTCACCACAAGACCTGCATTCTTGACTGCCAAAGGCAGCCCCAGCAGCCCGGTGCCAATGTTGCCCTTCAGCAGGTGGATCAGAGTCTGACAGAAACTGCACAAGTGTAAAAGAGAGTCACAGTAGCTTTCTATATCACACAACAAAGCCTTCTCGGCATTTCTACTTGGCTACGTACGATGTTCCGGTATGCGTGCCGATCCTCTCGTAGTGACGCTGTGTTCGTGAGGGTCCTGGAGGGGAAGGACACAGAGCATCCAGTTCTGATGGGTTCTGATCAGAGAACAGAGACCCTGCAGAAGGGTGAGAAAATAAACCTCAGCAGGACATCCACTGTAGTCTACTGTATTCTAAATTCAGTACACTGCTCTGCATCAAAAAAAATAAACAAAAATGCCAAATATTTTCTACATCAGTTTTTCACACTGCAGACAGTGGTACCATATATTTTGCCCCATATGCTTAAGTTTTTCCTGATACACGCTTGTGCTATTGTTTGGGGAGGCTGTTTTGCCAGGCTATTAGCTGGTTACTACTAGCTCCTACAACTTAGCATGAGTGGATGTGTATCATATAGATGTATGAAGTGCATGAACGAACTGTCCGTTGACATAAAAATAAAAATGCAAAATAGTGAGTCATCCTGTAAGAAAATAAGCCATTATCTTCATTATTGTAAGTAAGTACACGTACTCTAACGCTACACTGCTTTAATATGCTTTACTACTGTACAAATCAGATTTCGTATGAAAAAAAAGGTTTTCTTGCACTTTCTTAAAAAGATAAATAAATAAATTAAAAATTAGCATATAGGGAAAAAAACGAATGGGATATTTGGATTCCACAACTGCCTGTTGTTGGCTGCTTGGTTTAAACTTTTTTTTTTTTTTTTTTTAATGAAGCCCAGTGTTATTTACGGATAAAATTGGGGCAAAAACATTAACACAGACATGCTGATGAAGGCATTTGACGACCCATCGCGGTCTGCGGCTCAGACGTGACACTTGGCTGCACACTGACGCACAAGAGGAAGCGAGTGCAGGCTGATACGAATGTGATACAGAGATGACTACGCATTTTGGCAACAGCAGGAAGGATGTATACTCGTGACCTTAATGGCTCAAGGGAACCAAAGGCCCAAAACACATCGTCACATGACCACAGGTGTCCTTTCTTTTTTATGGGGTTATTTTTTTTTACAGGCTCTTAATTTAAAAACGCTTCAGTGAAACCTGTATAAACAGCACACAAATTACATACAAGACAAGCAGCAAAGTTGCTTAGACACGCAGGCCAGTGCAATGTTTTCCTCTAAACTGCAAGCATGAGCAATTACACACTTCTCTCACGCTCTGTACCCACACAATGACACTGGCATGCACTAAACATTACATTTCTGCACTCATTCCTTCATTTCCACCCAAGTTTAATCTATCAGGGCACCACGCCATTACCACTTAGTTTAAGTAGCACGAACGAGGGTGCACACGCAGTTGTTCTACAAGTTGTTACATTAAAATATTTGCAAATGGTAGTTATTTTTGTTGTTGTTACATGAAAATATTATGCAGACATATCTTCAGTTAGTGTCAATCTTTACATCATACTAAACTAGAGTATGCCAATTGAGACAACTACACATCAGCAAATATGGTCATGCTGTATCGCCCCCGAAAAAGGCGGTGATCAAATGAAAAAGTTGGTAGCACCAGTGCAAAAGTTATCTCGGGCCCGACCTGAATCGCTATTAAATTAGGGTGAGGAATATTGTGATGTATCATTTAATCGATAACTTAACCCGGCCCTTAAATAATCAACGCCATCGGTCCTCGAATCAGTAATTAAAGCGAACGGCAATCTTGTATAGAACGAGTCAAAAACAAAGGCTTTTTTTTTTGTTGTTGTTTTTGTCTGTTTTCATGAAAAAATGAATTTGGAGAGCAAAAGTAGTTGTGGTGCTTGTCATGCCAACATAGCCTAAAAATAAAGCCAACATTGATTAAAGGTCACCCTTGGTAGGCAAGCGTTACATACAGTATAGCACGCCACCGTGGGCTTGTAAGGATGCATGACTGGTCTGAACTTCCTCACGTTAACAAGGCAGTGTCAGGCTTTTCTCTAGGGACACCCACAAAATATCTCTCTTCCGTAATGGAACGTTCACGTCCAAATTCCACACAGTTTCAATATTATCTTCCATTCCCAGGAGAGTGTTATCTAAAGACGTCAAAGCGAGAGCGACTATCTACAAAGATTACATAATGAGTCCAACGTGTCCGTGGACCTGGTCCACATTACTCAGGGAGGCGGCTTTCACACAAGTAACACCCGTTTTCTTTTTTTTTTTTTTTTTTAATATACACGGTCAACATGAACTCCAACATCTTACACTGTACTAACAGGGTAAAGTCAAGTCAATATGGGAGTTGGAGTGAATACAAATCCAACATGACCGCACCCTGCATGTTAACAGACAAGTCTGTTTACAAACGGAGGGGCCTTGGGCATTGTTGCAATAACCATATGGTCAGTCCTATCTGGTCATCGTTTGCTGCCTATGGCGTGATCATTTTACCAACAAATACCAGTTTTGCTCCACTCTGTGTTTATTTGCGCTCGTCAAGAAGACAATTTAGGCTCTTCATTCAACATAGCACACATTTTGTAAAGACCACAGACAATTTTGAGTGTGTAAGAAGGCTAATGTACAGTACATCGTTTTGTCAACATCAAAGACCAGAGTGTTCATTGAAACAAGCAGGCAATTTTGATCAAAGACGATTTAGTCTTCCACCAGTATAACGAAAATTTTTAAAACACTGAACATAATTTAGTCACCACTCAAAATTACATAACACAAACATGATGTAGTCTTCACACAAACACATTGTACTTCAATTAAATAAAATACTTGAAAGCATCTCAAAAATTAGACGCTTAAGACAAATTTGCCTCCAATTTTTAGCCTGGTCACAAACTACTGTACCAGTAATGTAAAGGTTTATGTGAACAATGACAATTAAATGTCTTACTTTTAAACAACTTTTTGTATCATCAAACACAATTCGGTTTTTCACAAAAACAAAAGCAATCTCCTCATCAGTTAAACGAACAAAAGTAAATTTCATTACAACGCAAAGTTAACGTATACATGATTGAAACCTTCTTTTCTTTTTTTATTCCTCTTTCCATATCACCTTAAAAACACACGAGCCAGTGGCTTTGACAAGCAATGACTAAATCAATTTACCTGGCTCGGGCATACGAAGGAAGCCATCCACTGTTATTTATGCCACAAGCACTGGGCCCTAACACGGCAGGCACCCGCTGCCCTTGAGAGACAGCAATCAACCCACTACAGGCTGGACACATTTCCCTCGTGAGACAGCAATCAACCCACTACAGGCTGGACACATTCAAAAGACATGCGGTGATGGTCATTCGCAAAGACACGCAACTAATAACGTGACAAAAACTAAAATAATATCATTTGGATTGATCGTTTAAGAAATGTTTTTTGTTTTTGTTTTTTTAAATGGAGGACAGTGCAGCGTGCTATTGCAGCACAAGTCGACATGGACCACATAGCGCTTGATGGGTGCTTAAAATTCTGTCTCAAAACAAAAGTGGCCCCACCAGACAAGCTGAGTCCATCATTCTCCTATGCGAGTTTTAATAAATGAATGCTTCTAGATGACAATAGTCATTTTCTTATTGGAACTTTCAACTTAAACTATGTTTCCTGAATTTACAGAATACAAGCACATCATGGTACGAGGTCAGGATGGTACCACCTCTGCCTTAATTCGAGTCAGGAAAAGATAATAAGAAAACCTTTAATAGTCTCACAATGGAGAAATTCCCAAGCCCTGGTCAATCAAATCAAAATGAAATGACCTTAATTTTTTGGGTTAAACACCAAAGACAATTAAAATCATTTTTCATACCTTCCCCTCGAACATCATCGCTGGAGGACATCATGTTGGCGGTGCGTCTCACGGCCTCTTGGGTGCTAAAAACTATACGTCAGCGGTTGCAGCATGGACGTCGCTTGACTGCAAGGAAGAAGACAAATGTATTTCACACCAACAAACAATACGTCGACGAGCTCTTTACTGACCACCTTGGCATTAAATAAGGACTAAATACACAATTACACCCAATGCTTTGGCTTGGGGCTGGATAGGATACTTCAAAAGAACCTGCTTCATTGCAAATGAAATTACAAGACCAGAAAGTGTGCACAGTAAATACTGTGACTGTTCTGCCTTTTGTCAGAAATAAACGAAAGGTCTTTCTTTCAAACTGTGACTGTTCTGCCTTTTGTCAGAAATAAACAAAAGGTTTTTCTTTCAAATTACAGGTTTCTGTCATTGGTTTCCATGCTGTGGAATAGTACTTGCCCCCTGGACGGGTAGGTTTGATTTTGTGTGTGTGTGTGTGTGTGTGTGTGTGTGTGTGTGTGTGTGTGTGTGTGTGTGTGTGTGTGTGTGTAAATGAATTAAATTGGCATTTAGAAACTCCATTTGTATTTTACTGGGTTGTCTCTGTGTGATATTAAAACTGGTTTGATGAACTGAAATATTTGTGTGTGCTTAATATGCAAAGAACAGAAATCAGGAAGGGGGCAAATACTTGTTCACGGCACTGTAAATATAAACTTTATATGTCAAAAGTGCGAGTGGTATCGCTTGCTTGGTACCGGTAAATACTCAAGCACCACTTGGAAAGTTGGATCCCAAGTAATTTACCCATGTGTTACAATTTCTACAATTTTTGTAGATTTTTGCGTATTGTCATCTTTAAATCAAAGACAAAGCATAAAAATTGTGTGATATGAAATATTCCAATTCATGTTTTATTTATATAGATTTATATTTATGTTTTGGTCATAGCACAATACCGCTTTTATTGTCCATAGAGGGCAAAAATACAAAGAAAAAAATAAGAACTATATGTGTATGTATAGCACTGATGCCACCGAACATGTCGAGTGGTTGAAAGTAAAATAAATATTCAGGAATAATACTTTTACAATTTTTGTAAAATTGTATGTTGCGTTATATAAACTTATTTACATCGACTGCAGCACATGGGTTTTAAATACATCTAGGATGCCTTGTTTGCCAAATTGCCAACATCTTAAGTGAATTTGTGACTTGAATTCTTGTTAAAAAGTATTAAACCTGGGTGTACAGTGTACTTTTATTTTAACCAGAAAAAGAAAATCACTCTTTACCTAGCGTTGCGATTCGGGCTGAGTCGAACAAATATTTCATCAGTCTCTCTTTCACTCTCTCCCTCTCCCTCATATACAGGGCGCATCAACCTGTGACATCTTGACACTGATGTGAGGGTGTGTGAAAAGTTTTTTCTCTAACTTTTCTAACAACAAATTATCATAGGTCACGAGAATACAAAGTTTGGAGCTGGGAGAGTGCATGTCACACGCACGTACGGTCGTCGCGAAGACGGAACAAAAAGAAAACGTGCATTGAGGAAACAGTTTGTGTTGCAGGAACACACATGCAGCTTGTGTCGGAGCCGCACGACAGAGTGATCGACTGGCTGACGGATGGTCCAAAAATATGCAAATCTCCAGTTATGACTGTCCAAAGCCAGACAGAGATCAGGAAATACCGGCAAATCCCCACTTCGTCCGGAGTGTTCCAAAACATTTGTTTTCAATGAAAAACACACTGAGGATGAGTGGATGACAGGACAAAACGCTGAACAATACCGACCGTTTGCAAAACACTCAGCTATGTGTAGACAAGGTGTGAAAATCAGCCAAGTCAGTCAAGATAAAAATAAAAAATAATAGAGAAAATAAAATCCAATAGAATAAAATAAGAATACGAATAATAAATGGATACATTAATAAATAAGGGTTTAGAATTGTGTTCAGCTGAGATGTATTTTTCTGCTGTCTTGCTTGCTAACATGAACCAAATCAGCAGGACAGTGTTGGTTATTCAGTCTTCCACATGAATGGCCGGCCTTGCTCAAATAACAAAAGCAAATATTTAAACAGGATAGAGAAGTAAATATGTAAATGTTGACGTTTTTCTGTTTTATTTTTCAAAGTAATGAATGTGTACGAGGAGGCTTGACACTCTCGCTTTTCTTTACTTAGCCACACATGCACCTGTGATACGTTGAAACTGACGGTGGTGTGCGGTAAGAAGGTGTATAGGCGCATTTGTCTGACTTTCCGAACGACTCATTATTATCAAGATGGTCAACATGTAATTCATTTTTATTTAATTAAAAAAAAAAAAAAAAGCGACTTTTTTCAGTGACTTCACATGAAAACTGTGTGCAGAGTTGGGATCGCGCGTGCCATGTGCTCGTGCTGTCGCCAAGTCATCCGGGAGGAGGAACAAAAAGAAACGACGCATCATGCGAACAGTTTGTGGGCAAGCAGCAGGGACACAAGTGCAGTTCGTGGCGGAGTTGCAACACGGACTGACGATGACGGTCAGGTGGCTCAGCCACTGACGAATGAGGGGCCGGCAAAATTCACTGACATTACCACCTCTGGTAATCTGGGGGTAAAGAGCCAACCTTTAAAGGCCTCTTTCGCCTGTGCTCTTCGATGAGGTGTAATTATGATGTTTACAAAAATAAGTGAGCAAAAAGCACCCGGGGAATGGTTATAACCAACAGTTTTGCAAGGATCCATGCTGTCTCTCATGAACACAGAAGAACATCAGTCTGTGACGTCAGAGTGACGACATAAATCTTCAGTTACGACTGTCTACAGCCGAATGCAGATTCGAAGATGTGTGCAAATTCCCACCAGGGGTGTCAAACGGCTTAAAGCACAGCTCTGGAACAACAGCGTAATGTACATGTCAAACGCTTGCGGAAACCAACACAGTGTTCAGGGTGGTGTGCTCCAACTATTCTTATGTTTTTATGATCGAGAGAAGCCAAAATTTTAAAAATCATAATTACATTTGGATTAACTGTCCAGCCCTACTCGACCCACCTCTATCTTTTTTCATATTCTGAATTAAAACTCTTCTTCTCCCTCTCATCACTCTGACTCCCAAGCACCACACTATTACTGTACGCAGTTACCTGTATAAATTTCTCACAAGTTAAATCACTATTAGGAGTTAGTTAGTGAGATACTTTAGGAAAAATCATTATTTGCCGTCCGGCGCGGTCCCTATCCCCTGTGAATACCAGGGCTGCAATACTGGAATGCACTTGCAGGCTGGCAAGTAGAGCCACGGTTGCAGTCAGTCAAACACACAATGCATCCAACACAGTATGTACAGTTACTATTTCACTTTATAAAAAAACATTTGAATTATTTTCTTTAATCGATTATCACATTTAAAAAAATGTCCTGGGACAAATTATTTGTATTTCAATTAATTTCAGTGCAATTAAATTCCTATATCAGGTAAAATAAAGAAAATTTGTAAGGATAATGTGAACTTTTTTAAAATCACCGTTTATGGGTTAATTTTCTCATCCCTGACTGCAGATCCAAAAGGAATACGTTTGCAGCCTGGGGCCGTTTACTCATGACAAACAACTTGCTTGTCATCATTGTTTGCTTTAATTGAATTTTTAATACCAGCCCAGCCCAAACCAACTCACAACCACAACAGAGACATGTTAAGAACCGAGATTATGCCGTCATTTAAACTATAGTTGAGCGATTTCAAAAAATAATCTAGTTGAGATCCCCCACTCCTTCCATATTGCAATTTAATAGGTGACAATTTTTTGAAGGTCCTCTTCCCATGTTTTCGAACAAACAAACAAACACATTAATCTGTATTACAATAAATAACTAAATTGTAGCAAAACACAGAGCAGATTACAGGACACCAAACAAATCTGTGGCTTTATCCTCTTCAACTTTTCATGTTTCATGAAAAAAATGATGAACAAGTGGACTGTGACTGCATTGCTTCTGTCTTAAACTTATCTGTCTCTCTTATCTCAATATGTAAAGTCTTCCAACAAGCCAAAATGAAGCAGAGAGGTTACAAGTTGTTTCATTTGTTTTTGTTTTCCCAAATTAATACTGCTGACCAATTTGCATTTATTCTGTATCGATTTTATTAAATTTTCTTATTCACCATCACACAACAGCCACTTAAAACACGTTTATAGTTCAGACAGGGACTTGAACTTGTATGAATTTCAGACAAATCGATGCATTTTTCAGTATTTTGTTCGATCCGAAAAAACAATGTTAGATTTTTTTTTTTTCGAAATTGTCTACGTTTCTTTGTTTCCCCCCTTTTCTTGAACGATAACTAGGACATAATGTAATGCAGAAATGCACTGACGACAATGTTCTCGACAAAAGATACTATCGGTCACGGGGGCACCAAATGTTTGCTTCTCCCGAGGGTGAGGGCTCTAATGTGACCAGGCCAGGAATACTCCAACGACCAGCTCAAATTTGAGTGCTTTGCCCTGGAGGTGGCTACATCGACCCAATGCAGACTCTGCCACCGAACCGTGACAACCATTAGCCACGAATCACATAAAGCCCGACGCAGAGGTTCTAAAAATAGGATTAGTGACGAAGTGTTACGTGTAAGCGACAAGATAACCGCGCGAATTACGCCCATGACAGCCCTAAAATAGTGAAACAACAGCAAAAAAAACAAATCACCATTGCTAGCCGACGTTAGCCATCCTTTTGACCGTCAACACGGAGCGCCACACAGAATATCTTTTGGTTTTATTACCTCGGTAAAAGAAGACGTCTTCTCTGTCGTCACTGGGTGCTTCTGCGGTGTGCGCTAACGTATCCGAAGAGCTTTGGTGCTCATATTGTCGTCGTGTGTGGTTACAAATCCGAGTGAGTTAACTGTCTGCCCTTGCTCGGATGCCACCGAAAGTCGGCCAGAACAGAGCCGAGGGGTCACGTGACACGAACACGGAAGTAGCCATCAGTGCGCGTGATTGTGCTGTTGCCATAGAAACTGACTTTTTAAATTGACGCGTCAGTACGAAGGCAATACTGTTGAATGTGACAAATAAAAACTTATGAATTTACTTAAATGTTGTTGTTTTTTATTTTTTATGTATGCGCTTTTACTGAGATATACGTTGGACTGAAATTGCAGTTGCAATAGTAAGTCTGCAGATAGCAGCAAAGCTCCATCTAGCACAGTGGTTCTTAACCTTTTGAGAGGTACCGAACCCAACCAGTTAATATGCACATTTACCGAACCCTTCATGAGTGAAAAATAAATATATATATTTTTACAAATTCAAGATATAAAAAACAGAAAAAAAGGTAAATAAAATTTCAAGAGATAAGTACAGTATACTTTTTTTTTGAATCGTACGACGTACTGTCACGACAGTCATACGTTGACCACTAAGCGAACTAAATTTACCACAGCACTCATTGGATAAGCAATGTCATGTGATCATCTGCAGCCAGTGATGGCCAAGCAGGCGTATCAAGGGTC
>NW_017805744.1:4340969-4366020 GCF_001891065.2 Hippocampus comes
TCGCACCTATGGACAATTTGGAGTGTTCAATCGGGCTGCCATGCCTGTTTTTGGAATGTGGGAAGAAACCGGAGTACCCAGAGAAAACCCACGCAGGCCCGAGAAGAACATGCAAACCCCACACAGGGAGGCCGGAGCTGGAATTGATCCCGGTACCTCGGGACTGTAAGGTCTACGCGCTAACCACTGGACCAACGGGCCGCCCACACTGTCAGTCAAGCTTAGTATTTTTCTTTTTTATGCAATTCAGTATAATAATAATAATAATAATACAAACTGAGAAAAAAACGACCATGTAATTCCTATTTTATTTGCATTACTTTGCCAGTACACAATGTATTTTGTGGTTTTCGTGGACATGTTATTAAAGGAAAATCATTGTAATTTTAGAGCAAGATAACTCGGCAATTGCCCATTTAAAAAACAAGGAAATGACTTTTGGGGCCAAAATGCTGTTTTTCTTACAAGTATCTGAAAAGGATTGCTTTCTCCTTCCTGAAATGGACATTCATATCAAGATTTACATTGAGGCATATTCTCCCGTTTGCGTTCAGAGGGATCCTCCGGCCAGGACTGTCTGTTTTTCACAAACAAGGTCAATTTGTATTTTTTTTTCAATAAAATGTTCAGGGTGTACCCCGCCTACTGCCCGAAGACGGCTCGGATAAACTCCAGCATGCCCGCGACCCTCCTGAGGATAAGCAGATTAGAAAATGGATGAAACTGCAAATGAAGACAAAGAAAAAAAATTATCAGCGTCTTTATTTGGGCATTTTAGATACATTAAAAAAAAAGTCCCAATGCAATACTCCTCTTACAAAGAACCAACACATAGAACTCACCAAATTCCATTTGTAACCGACAATAAATAAAATATAGTGTTGTAACAGGAGAATTAGGCTGCTCTGTCTCATTTACATTTCGGAACATGCACAGTTCTGTGAATATTACAGAGGGCGCGGGACGGCGCGGGGGGGGGGGGGGTTAATAATAACCTAAGGTTTACGTTTAATTCTAAAGATATTCCTTGAATTCTGCATCGAATGGTGTGGAGATGTCATGAATGATTTGATGTTTATTGAGGAGAATCCTTTCATGACCTGAAATGACCACTGAAAGAAACATGCTTTTTATATCAGCAACTTCCCCACAACATTGTGGTAATTCTTGTGAGGTTAATATCGTGATAATATCATGTTGTGACATTTGGATATCATTACATCTCACGATTGTGACAAAAGATCATACGATTCATGAGGTAAATGGTAATCAGCGTGTAAAAAAGCTACTAAAGTTTGACTTGAGCCAAAAAAAAAAAAAACAGACTCGAGGGGGCAGAGTGAAGTAAAGCGACACTAAAATCTTGCTAGCAGTCTGAAAACTGCAAATTACCCCTTTAGGTCCAAATTTTTGGTGTATTGTTGAAGTCGCTATTCCTACCAGACTCTAAATTTTGACAGACTGTCCTTTTTGTCCTTGCTATGTTGATAGTTTTATATCTGTAAATACATTATTTGGCCAGTCATCAAACACCCTTCCTCAGTCTTGTTTCAGATTTTGAATTGTCACATAAGCAAAAATATCACCATCAAGGTCACTGTCTGCTTAACATATCCAATTGAACAAAATGTAATTTTCTCCACTTTTTGGTTGTAAACCAATGTTTTTGGTGAAACCAAGCCATGTTCTTGTTGCAGATTGTAAATAGCTAGAAACTAACGTTTAGCCGAGTGAGAAGACAAAGTCTACTGTTTCTTTCAGTAGGACAGTCACTTACGTTGTCACAGAATATATTATGTGGTCTTGAAAAATCAGTCCTAATGCTGAAAAATGACCGGAAATAGGGGGAACTCTGCTTTGAAAACGGCTGCCAGTGAACAATTTACACATTGAGGTGCTCTTAAATCAAGGTACCATGTAAAAAAAAAAACATAAAACTGAATCAGTTAAAAAAAAATCCATGATGTATCGGGGAACACTGGACTGTCTGCTAATTTTGGAATGGGACAAGACAATGACATGAGCTCATGTCCATAGTGATGATTGTCCGCAGTCATGTCGAGGTGATGAGTAATCACCAGTTCCAAGTTATGTGTGTTAAAAATATCAATGACTCCCTTCACTGTACCGGGGGAGTTGTGGGAGAAAAATGCTTTTAAGACTGCTTGACCTTGTTCTTTTCCTGGTCATTGACATGCTGCTGATGTTGCGGCTGCTGCTCCTCCCTGCTCTCCTCCCTCTCTGGCCGCTCATCGCCCTGCCGGGCAATGAGCAACCGGCAGGTGAGCAAGATGCCGAAGACCAGAGCATGGGCGTAACGCTTGAGAGGGTCGCCGACAAGCTGGTGGAAGAACAGCACAGCCAGCATGACCAGCAGGAGCATGAAGTTGGCCACGTCTTTGGGCCGGCCCGGAACCAAGGTCAGGACCACACCGCAGGACACCTCTAGGGAGCCGATGATCTTGCGGAGCAGCACAGAGGTCACGCCGATCTTTTTCAGGCCTGGCAAAGCTTTGGCATAGCTCTTGTATGCCCGTTTCTAGAGGAAAGCACATCGGATAAATTAAAGCAAACCTTTTTTTTTTTTATCTTTATTTGCTGTTGTCAATTTGTTTCATTCATTCATTTATTTTCCGATCCACTTTATCCTCACAAAGGTCGCGGGGGGTGCTGGAGCCTATCCCAGCTGTCTTCGGGCAGTAGGCGGGGGACACCCTGAATCGGTTGCCAGCCAATCGCAGGCCACACAGAGACGAACAACCATCCGTGCTCACACTCACACCTAGGGACAATTTAGAGTGTTCAATCAGCCTGCCATGCATGTTTTTGGAATGTGGGAGGAAACGGAGTACCCGGAGAAAACCCACGCAGGGCCAGGGAGAACATGCAAACTCCACACAGGGAGGGATCGAACCCACGACATCTGCACTGTGAGGTCAACGCGCTAACCACTGGACACCGGGCCGCCCAATTTGTTTCAGAGAAATCAATAAAAAACTAACGACTTGAAAAACAGCCCTTGGAAAAGAGCAATATGGCCATGCTCCCCTCCCCTGCCCTCCATGTCTTGGTGGGAGTCACGACAGGGACTGGTCAATATTTATCCATTCAAAGTCATTGTAAATACATCGGTGCATCCATCCATCAGTTTTCTGATCCACTTATTCTCACAAGGGCCGCGGGGCGTGCCAGAGCCTATCCCAGCTGTCTTTGGGCAATAGGCGAGGTACACCCCTGACCTGGTTGCCAGCCAATCACAGGGCACTCATAGAAAAACAACCATTCATGCTCACAACCACACCTTGGAACAATTTAGAGCAGGGGTGTCAAACTCATTTCACATTGTGGGCCACATAAGGCCTCGGTAGATGTAAAGTGGGCCGGACCATTAAAATTCTACCATACTCTGCTATAAATAACCAAAATAATGTCTTTCCTTTGTTTTGGTCTAAAGAAGCACAAGAACATTAGGAAAAGGTTTAAATTTAATAAACAGATCTCTTACAAAACATTTCATGAAGCTCCTTAGATTTCCTTAGACAAATGTGCAATTTACTTTTATCATTCACATATATGCATTGCAACTGATCCCACTGATTGTACAAAGACACACAACTTTAACAAGTAATTGGTATTGAAAAATATAGTAATGCACTTTTAATTTAAGATTAAACGAGATTTACAAAGAAAGGAATTTTTAAACCATTTACACGTGTATATAAAATCTAAATGTAATCCCTGCCTACACCTTACAAACTAAGGAGAGTGCTATTAAATGTGTAAAGAATAAAGTATTCACGTCCTTGATAGTGTCTGCTGTGTTGGGTCTATCTCAGTGACAGACTGAGGCTGCTATTGTCTTCTTCTCTGATCAAAACAATGTTGTCTTTTACTCCATTCAAAACAGTGTGTCCCCCTAGCGGATGCTCCATTAATTGCACCTCATTAAAAATATTCATTCCGTGTCTTTTATGCATTTTTTTTCACTTTTAAATTACCCTGCGGGCCTGATCAAACCTCCTTGCGGGCCGGTTCCGGCCCGCGGGCCGAATGTTTGACACCACTGATTTAGAGTGTTCCATTAACCTGCCATGCGTGTTTTTGGAACATTGGGGGAAACCAGAATATCTGGAGAAACCCCATGCAGGCACGGGAAGAACAGGCAAACTCCACACAGGAAGGCCGGTGCCAGATTTGAATGCTACACCTCTGCACTCTGAGGCAGACACACTAACCAGTTGACTACCAGGCCGCCCTTGTTTTAAATATGTAAAGTATAAATACTGTTTCAATATTTGAAACATGCTGGTACCTTTGATGTTTCTCACATCACAACTTCTTACAATAACATCAATGGTCAGACAGATAACGACATGTACAGTGGCTCTTCACATGCAGCTTACTCCCGCATGTACATAAACATAACTGGTCTGTTGTCAACTGCGTGTAGTTGAACACCTTCACCAACAGAGGGGGCTAACATACTGTGGAACAGCCGTCAAATCCTGGTTCAAATGTATCCATCCATTTTCTGTTCCGCCTTATCCACACAAGGGTCGCGGAGAGGGGGGGCGTGGGGGTTCTGGAGCCTATCTCAGCCGTCTTCAGGCAGTAGGCGGGGGACACCCTGAACCGGTTGCCAGTCAATTGCAGGGCACACAGAGACGAACAACCATCCGCGCTCACACTCTCACCTGAGTGTCCAATCAGCCTGCCATGCATGTTTTTTAGAATGTGGGAGGAAACTGGAGTACCCGGAAAAAACCCACGCAGGCCCGGGGAGAACATGCAAACTCCACACAGGGAGGCCAGGGCTGGAATTGAACCCGGTACCTCTGCGCGCTGGCGACGCGCTAACCACTGGACTACCAGGCCACTGTGGTTCAAATTTAGCTGTATGCAAATATTACATCCACATAAACACACACGAAAATTCCTAGGGGGGCGGCAAATAATACTTCACGGTTTTTGGTACCAATTCACCATGAATAACGACGGGTTACTCAGTTTTGTTTAATTACTTTACTTGTGAAATAAAAATATTTCATTTGAGATTTTCTAAAATTACTTCACACTTGAACTTTAAAAAGCAACTGTATGCAGGGCAGTCAGAAAAGTGTGTTATGCCGAGGTCTTAGGTATATGAATAATGTTTTTATATTTCATTATATATATTTCATTAGCAGCTGCAGCGGTGTTGCACTTTTTCCTGACAATGTGTTCAAACTCGCTGTTTGAGCACATGAATATTTCTAGTTCTAGAGGGGTGAAAAATGCAGCCCTCTTCTTCCCCGTTGCCATGGTGACTCGTTGAATCAGGGATCCATTGATATTGGCTTTTGAAAGTTGTGGTATACGCAGTTAACTCCAGGGGAAGACAATCGGAATTGATTAAACACATTCAAATCCGCTGTTCTGGAACCGCAAACTCAGAGTTGCTATGTCAAAGCAGATCAACTCCGATATCAGTTTGTTGAACACTCTTTGTGAAACAAGCCCCAGGATGTGGACTTGTGTTTGCCAGTTAGTCTGGTGTGGCCTCCTTGCGTGTGTTCTCATTTAAATTTGTGTTCTTTGATTATTTGTCCTGTTCAATAAACAACTGAAAGTCCATTGATGAATGGTGGCTCACCTTGACCACATGTGAGGGAATAACGGCACCTTTTTCACCTCACTCAAGCGGCGCGCATGTTAAGCTTATTACTTAAATTTTAAATTACAAAAAAATGAAAAACTAATATTTCATAAGACAAAAAAAACTTAAGCCAAGGTACCACCAATGTACCTGATTTGTAGCAACAAATGAGCATTTTGAGGTCACGGGAAAGCATTTTGTTCTTGTGTCCGTTTTGGAGCCAAATTTTTCTTTTCATTTGTCATGCCATATATACCTGATTACAACCAGGTCAAAGTCAATTTATGAACACAAAATCAGCTCCAAGTTATTTATCTGCTTAGTCCAAATATAACACTTGATGCTGCAGTTCATTTCAAATGATTAATATTAGTGAGGCTATTTGAACACACGTACGGCCTAGTTTATCCGCTGATGTATGCGTTGGTAGTCATACTTCCCGGCGTTTATGCAATTTTCCAGCGAGGATGGTCTATTTGGACTATAAAATGAGATAATGGTGGCGTGAAAGAGAACGTTAAGCGGTTATTTTGCGGTGAGTTGGATATTTAGGTCATCCATCCTGCACAGAACAATGGCCTCCCCCCACTTCTCCTTCACTCACCATCTCGCTATACGCGTCTTTGCTGAGCCTCGGAGTCAGCTTAATGGTCCCCATGAAGACGAAGAACAAGCCGAGGGCGAAGGAGAGGGCTACGATGGTGATGGTCCTCGGTGAGGGCATTTTTGCACGACGAGCAGTCAAGTTGGGGTTTGCGATGAATGGGAGACGGTGCACCGGATGCTGCTGCCGGGTGCCTTGCTAAATAATGATCACGCACCGACAACCTGCTCGTCTTCCGCGGGAGCGCGCACAGCTGCGTAAAAGGACTGCGGTCAGGCCAGCCTCCACACGCAAAACTGATGCCAAACCAGCCGCCACAGCGATTGTCAACACTGTGAATTACGTTAATCCGCCGCTAGCGAGCGATGTTGTCCACCTTCAAAATAAAAGCTTAAAAAATAATGCATGGTCAATGTTTAGATTTAAAATGTTATAAATTAACTTCTCTGCTGTCATGACACCGTGAGAATGCAGTTGTCTCACTTACACTAAAAATGTTATTAAGTTGACATAGAAAGCGAAGTAGCTGTTACCTTTGCATCAATGACTAAAATTACATTCTCCATTTGAATTTCTGTATTTCTGTATGTATTTATTTATTTATTTAGGGGGTGGGGGGCGAAACTGTTTCATGATGAGCAAGCGTCTACAAATAAAAGTAAACAATATTTTGACATTTCTCCTTGCAATAGTGTAAGTGCCCTTTCTCTTTCACCGGGTCAAGTGCTTCTCCCGGCCAACTAGGCTGCTCTTATAGCCTGCGGTGGATGTGAGGACTTTTTTAATACAATAAAAGAGCCAAAAATTAAAAAATACCTAAATATAATTTTTTTAAAAAACACTCAGAACTTGTACGCTTATGCGTCGCCCCCCGCCGACACCAAGAATGCCATTATTGTACTACGATGGGATGCCTGAGAGCGGTAATGAGTGAACCCAGAACCCGCTGGAAACACAGACGCGCATTACATTACCCTGCGGTTTATTTTTGTTATTTTTTTGCAACATTTTCCACAAGACCTCATGTCATGTCACACTCACACTGGATCTCAGCAAGCGAGGTGCTGACAAACAGATGTGTCTCAAACCAGAGATGGGCATTCCGTCCACGGACGGACGCCCATTTTTGGGACGGAGGACAAGAATTTTTTTGGGTCATTTTGTTGTCATTTTATTCGAAAACGGAACATTATAAATACATTTGGCCATACATACAGTTTGGATTTTTATTTTTAATAAAACAGTAGACCTCCACTACCTGCTGGAATCTCCGTTTTGAAAGACTCACGGATCCAGTGAGAAATTGACATTTGTGCATTAAATTATATTCTGCCTATTTTGGTGAGTAGAGGGATGAAGTGATGCCATACAAGGAGGGAGTTTTTTTGCTCATTTTCCCTGATCTTGACGCTCCTTAAGAGCCAATATGGCTTTTCGGTAAAGATCTAGGAGGAGAAAAGATCTTTATTATGAAATCCAACAATTAATCTGCATGTGGTGGGGGAGTGGGTAATTCTCACCAAATGTGGCGGCAGAGAGGTCAACAGGTTGAGCGGAAGCTCCAGATGTTCCTTCGATGTTGATTTTGTTCCTCCTTTTAACTTTCACACCTTTCTTTGTTTTCCTCTTTTGCCCGTTGGCTGCACAGACAAATTATTTCATTGCAGTACAACAATCCTTTGTTTATTACAAGGGGTTACGTTCCAAGTCTCACCTCAGTTGCAAACAAATACAGTATTTATCTTTTAGATATACAGTATTATAAAGCTTTATGAAAACTGTAATAGCAATCCAATAAGAATGTCAGGTGCAGGTATTATTTTTGTCCACTTGGGGTCACCATCCTCACTTTCTACACTCAGTGTGATATGGCGACAGACGACTCGATAATTGTGATTGGCTATTCATAAATTCACCAAATTCAAATACTGAAAACTTTATTTGTCCCCGAGTTTTGTTTCTGTGGAACCTATTCCCTTTTCACCGGAACACTCACTTTTTTTGAGGTTTTGTGCACTTTCAGAAATTGATTTAAATGCCACAAGATGGCGCCAAAGCCTGGTCGAATAAAAAATACATATATTATCCTGGCCTACCTCTGAGGGGCTTCTCGTCATTGACTGTTGATTCAGGCGCATTCGGTGTCTCCTCTTTCACTTTGCCCTTCTGTTTGTGTCTTCCCTTACTGGTGGGGATGAGTGTGCCACTGGGTTTCTCTTGATGGCCGGCGTTCTCAGTCTCCCCTTTACTTGTCTCATCTTCCTCCTTCTCGCTTACCACTTCTTCATTTTGTTTGTCTTTATTGGCCTTGATCGGCCTTTTTCTCCTCCTGGTGGATTCCTTCAGTTTCTTTTGTAGTGTCTCCTCCTGCCAATAACAGTTCATCTTGTCAATAATTCATGTATGCCAAAGGTGGAATTGAAGCGGTCTAGTCCAAAATCTATTAACCTTTTGCATGATGTTCTGGATGGGCTGCAACTTTCCTTCCACATTCGTCATTTTCGTTTCCTTGTTTTTTGACCTGTGAACCTGGCGGAGGTCTGACTTGCTGGTTCTCGTGCTGTGGTTACATGTGAGGATGGATAATATGAAGTCAAATTAAGGTTTCACTTAATTGTCCATCAGATGTGCACATTTCTATTGTGCGTCTCCTCATGCTGGTAGCCTATCCCAGCTACTAGGGTACACCGTGGACTGGTCGCCAGTCACTCTTAGTGCACTGCCTCATTGTGCATGTTTGCTGTTGCTCACTGTGGTCCAAGGAATGCTCAGCTTGTTTGAGTGCTCAGATGCATGGAAAATTAGAAACATTGGTCGTAAAGACTAGCACCCTGACAGGCATCAATCAAACCCAACCTTGTTTTGTGTATTTTTCATTCAGCTCTCATCAGAATGTGGATGTATTCATCATGTAGTGGCACTAAGTATGACTTACCGTTCGCTCTTGTTTCCTCTTCTCGCCTTCACTGCCTTGCCATTCGTCTCTCTGGGCTCGAGAGGCCTCTTGCTGTCCTGGGCCACGCGGGTGCACAGCCCCGGGTAATCCAGACAGACTGCTCGCAGCAGCCAGCGAAGGCCTCGTAACGCCTTCCTGTCTGACCAGCGCCGTAGGTCCATTAAGGCTGAACAAGGCTCCTTGAGGGGAAAGGGGGTCATAGTCCGTTTAATGTTAGGTTGATGTGAGAAGGTCGTGGTCAGGGTTCATGTTACTGTAGGACTTACGATATGGCACACGGAGCGGCTCTGGTTGACTAGCTTCTCCAAGGAGAGCATCTCGATCAGCTCACTTCCCAGCAGGGCATTCATTTTGTCTTGTTTGTTTGCCAAGCTGTAAAGATGAACAGCAATGCACAGACTGAGGCTCAGAGTTCAGTTGTTAAATCACACTTCCCGAAAAAAAAAAATTATCCCATTTTTTTACATGGACTTTTTCATCAGAGCGGTGGAAATGTGGTTAGCATGTCTGCCTCACAGTTCTTGGCCATTTGCAGCGTTTTGTTTTGCTGTTATTTTGTGTGATTTGTAGTTTGCATGTGTGTTGTTTGTTTGCAGCATGACTGTATTTGCAGCGTTCGGCCGTTTGCAGCGCCTTTGCCCCTGTCGGCCACCACAGATAAAGCCCTACTTAGCCCATCCCATGTTTTAGAAACAGCTTGGAGGAGGTTCTGGGGAACAGCGCCATTTTTACCACTCGGCCACGAAAAAGTGTAATGGACAAGCAACCACATAGAATGGAATCAGGGTGGTTTGGGGGAGAACCCCTAAAATGGAAAAGGGGCTGTCCTGAGACTGACTAGTGACCAGTCCAGGGAGTAGCTCACCTATCACCCTAAGTTAAATAAGCTCGACCCTACCTACAACTTTAATGAGGATATGTGAAGCTGCATTTTAATGATTTGTTCAGTGTCCTTGAATGCCTAGAAAAGGCACCGCTGAATAAATATATTGTCATTATAGTTGCGTTTCACCTGTGAGTTAGCAGCTTGTTAAAACAGCTCTGCTAAATTTCTCCTTAATTTGTTGTCTTCCACCCTTTTTTATCATATAGTGTTCATTGAGTATCTTGTAAAGCCATTGTGGACTGTTTTCAGTGTTTTGGGGCATGTTGTTTTTTGGTGGAGAATACAGCATGAGTGGTTCTTGTGTGCGCCTTGACAAGCAGCATGTTTCATGACGGTAAATATTAATGCTATTAACCTTTCACTTGTTTACTTGCTACAACTGTGAGGAGCTACAAGTGGAGGAGACGAGAGTCGGTGAAAAAATGAAGTCAAGAATGGACTACACGGGACAGGAGAACTGAACCACTCATTCCGTATGTGTGTTACTCACATATTTATTGCAAAGATATGCTCTGTAAAGAGAGAGAGAGAGAGAAAAGGGAATATAATTACACCAGGATGGGTTTTCCTGCTACTCTGGGCTCCTTGAGCAGGTCAGCCAGGACCTCCTTGACTTCCTTTATCCTTGGCCGGTCGCTGGAGTCCACCACGAAGATGATGCCGTGTGCTTCCCCGTAATACTCCCTCCAGGCCCCTTGTGACTCTATTGAGCCCCCCACATCCAGCAGGGTGACCAGGTAGTTCTCCACCCTCAGCTCACTCCTCACGCAGCCTTGGGTGGGGCCTCCTTCCACGGCGTGGGGGACTGCAGGGGATAAAAGAACCACATCACAGGAAAACTGTCAAATGGAAAAAGTGAAACAAAATGAGTATTTTTACACACATTTAATAATTTGTTTAAATTTTTTTTAATTAATTTAAAATGTGGTTTTCAGTTGAGACCCGTTCTGTTCACTTTGAAGATAGCAGGAAAAATAGTCAGCAAAAAAAGAAGCAAGGATAGAAATGAAGTGAATGAAAAGGGATGATAGGACTAGATTAGAAGAAAAGCAATGAAGAAAGGAATCGAGAAAGGGTTCATAGATGGAAAGAAAGAAATAAAGACAGCAGAATGGGCAAGGGTTGAACATGTGTGCCTCGTAATTCTAAATTCTGGGTTAGAATCCCAAACAAGAAAGAAAGTAATGATAAAGAAAGGACAAGAAGGTACACTAGATAAAAGTCTACACATCCCTTTTCAAATGCCAGGTTTTTGTGAGATAAAAAAGTGCGACCAAGATAAACAATTTCAGAACCTTTTTCATCATTAACATGATCTGTAACCTGAAATTGAAAAAAAAATATTTTTCAAAGGGGAAGTATGAATAAACAAGTGTGCACACCCTCTGATACCTGGTCTGCTTAACAGAGTTTTCCAATCACATTCAAACTTTTGTTAGATGGGAGTCAGAACACATGGGGCAGTAAAGATAAAACATTTAAAGTGCCTTTGATTCACCCCAAATAAAGTTCAGCTGTTATCGTAGGCTCTGTCAGAAGCCAGGAGGTTGTGTTAACTTTGACTGCACTTTTGAACGGTTCATATTTTCCACCACCTTTTCTAAACCCCAAGTTCAAAATATACAACCCATCTTCCCACACTTTTTGGGAAGATTGTGTTCTTGTACAATAAAACCAACTTTTTGGCCATAATTTATTCAGGTATTCTTGGTGCAAAACACAGCAGTTCTCATCACCAAAATAATATTATAACCATCGTAAAGCATGGTGGTAACTGCATCATGCTTTTTGGGTCCATTTTTCCTCATTTGGAACTCGGGCATTAGAAATTATTTCTATGAATTTATTGTATTGAGGAACAATGCAAACTGTAATATTGTATTATATATTTTGCACTTTATTGCATATCAACATAAAAATGCATTTCTACAAATAATAACCCCCTACATAATCAATGCCTCATATACAGTACAGTTGAGTTAACAAGCTAGCCACAGCTATTACATGTGAAAATACAGTATTTATTAGGAAAAACAAACATTGATGAAGAAATAATATTTAGTGCGAAGAATTCATTGATGGGTACCTCTTAACATGCCCCGGATGGAGGACGTCTTTCCTGCTTTGTCAAGACCCACCACAAGAACAGTCACTCGCCTATGAAATAAATCAAACATTTACAATTAAAATCAAATCAGTTAGCAAAGTTAAGATGGCACTAAATGTATGGAATGATTCATTAAGCTACACTAATGGACCAATATACAGAGGTGACTTGAGAGTTCGAGGAACTCAAAACACACCTATCTCAAATAATCTTTTCCATTGTCATGAATGCAAATGTCATTCATCTATTCTAGCCTTCCTTTAAAAAAAAAAAATACAAAATTTGTTGTATATTTGATGGAGGTGAAAATAACACCCCACAGTACTCTATTTTATACAGACACGCAATAATTATATGAATGAATAAAAGGAATTTAAGAGGTTGGGGTTTTTTTTTGTCACACTGCATCAATTGAATGTGTGGCTCTTTCTGCTTTGCCTGTCTTGGCCACTTGGGGGCAATGTAAGACAGACAGATGGATATACTGCTCATTAAGACGTGTCAACTCTCCTCAGCACATCAGAATGACACTAATATTAGTCATTTTTTTTCAGAAGATAAAGAATATACTGTAATAACTGTACTGTTTGTGTTCGGCCCGCTGCTTAATGGGTTATTGTACATAACCAGCACACACAACATAGATGCTAATTAGCGTTACCATTAAGCTAGCAGACTGAAGGCGAAGCAATGTGGTTATTTTAAATACGGTGTAATTCCCTTTGTTTAATGTTTAGTTTGACAGTAGATTTTAAAATGGGAGTGTAAGCAGACAGATTAAATACATTTTTTTGAAAGAATTCTTCACTATTTGCCAAATTGCTGCTTATTTTAAAGTAAGTTGAGTTCAGCTGCCATCAAGTTGACTCACTTGTATCTCAAGGCACCACTGTATGAGAAACACTGCTCGGTATGAGGTGATTTACATCAACTGCAGCATCAGTCAAACACAAGCATTCTTCTAGCATCCAGTAGACATGTTTGCCAAGATCACCTTATTGGCTCCTGGATTTTGGAGAACCAGGTGCAGCAGTTGCTCATCAGGTTGAACATGTTGTCTTGAGGTGAGCAAGGCGTGCACAGTGGCCACCATTTTCTCTGCAAGCGGTACCTGGCATCACAAGGGGACATCATTACTACGACACAACACCGAATGAAATCTTCTCATACGATCAGCTGAAATATACATTTCATTCGTGGATGCTTTTCAGTAGAGTTGATGAAAGATAATCCTGGATGATGTACCAGATGGTTCCGCCTTTTATTTGTGTCACCTTAACATAAGATGACTTTCTTCTCCAGCTCTAAATTTGGCTTTCCTTTACCTAAATACATGCTCAGAGTTACCCATGGATTTCAGTATATTTGAACATCATGGGAAAACCAAATTTATCTTAATACTTATGGAAATAAATCAAGTTTCATACAATATTCAAATTTATTGAGATGCACTTTGGTTAGTATCAGAAACCAAATTAATCACATCTCAGCAAAACACTAAAATAAATATGTATTCATGCCTCATCAGCGCCTATTGGACCTGAGCACAACTGTAAGATTAAATCTCCCGAACAGTGATATGAAAATAACACTTTTTTTTCATCTGACTTTTTTTCATCAGTTTTGATATTCAAGCATTTTTAGCAAATCGTTATTTTTTAATCAAATTAAATATACAACAAATAATTTTTTCCCTTCAAATGATAATCAAAATGGATGCCAAGCTTTGATCAAATGACATGATATAGGTGAAAAAGCTTGGTCATCCAGCAACACTGACTGAAACTTCCTCCAAGTCCTGCATATGCACGAGACACTGCCCTATTTTTGGGCCATGTGGTGAGTGTGGTGTGTACGACACAGCAGGTGTCTGAGGTCAGCAGACGACATCAATAACGAAATGCACACACGCGAACTGGCAGGTCTTTCACTCCAGTGCATCTGTTGTGTCTTTGTATAATCTGCTAAAGCCAGTTTAGAATGGTCTGCTTTTCCTGTCTTGTGAACAAGTTGACCCAAATTTTCTTTCACACAAGGTCACCACACTACACCAGGTTCAGCCCATCACATCATTTTATGTGGCCCGCGAAGGCAAATCATGTTGTCCCTGTCTTCTTCACGTTTCTTGCAAAAAATATTGCAAAAATTTGCTAATTGTCTTCACTCTGAATAACGTTGATGTACTGAAAGCATTTTTTTTACAGTCTCCTTTTCAAAGAGAGGAATAGTTGGACACATTTTTTTTACTTGCTTCTGATTTCAGAACTAGCTATCCATGCATTTGTTGTGTATACAGCAAGTAGTAATATGAGGTGACAATACATTTGTATAGCAAGGGGTCAACAGTCATAACGGGAAAATAATTATGATGTGGCCCGTGCCAAAAATTAGGTTTGACATCCTGGATTTAGAGCGACAACATTTACTTCAGGTTTGGTATTTCTTAGTTTAATTTTTAGTTCTAGCAACATACTTATCTGCAAGGTTTTCCCAGTGGCTACCTCTAGAGGTTTAGTGCAATCGTGGTTATCAGTCTAGACATCCAGCAAATCTATTAATAGAGTATTTCGTGAACAATAACAATAATTTTCTGTATTCATTCCTGTATTTAAATTAAAAACAACAAAAAAGGAGTTAGCCCACTGAAGTTAATTAAATGTCTAGTTGGTCCTCTGCAGAAAACTACATAATCATGTATGATTTACATATTGAGTAGGGTATTAAAATTGACAAAACAGATCCATTGCCTTAGCAATAACAAACCATGCTGCTATTGATGAATAAACATACAATAGTGGACTCCAACCTAAGATTAACGGATGATTGTTGCATACAGTTACAAAAATGTACAAGGTAATAAATGAATGATACGTACAGAAGTCGGTCTATGTCCATACAATTGTTTCCACACACCAATGCACTAACATCTTGTACCTACCTGCTACAACACTTAATCAGGCTCACGCTAAGCCTCCGCTCACCCCATGTGGGAGTTGCAGTCCCTGTGTTTTGGTCTCGCAGCCAATCGCAGGGACACCGCGTGAGCCGTTAGCTTGGCCTATTGGATGACTCTCCTTTAACGGGACTAAAGTAACTTAATGGGGATCTCCATGAGGTTAGTTTAGTCCACAGAGGGCTAAATGGATCTCATGGTGTGACTTGTGATGTCTGAAAGGGGCACCATGGACACATTTAGGCTGGGTGGAAAATGACATCATCTTGACAACGAAGATGCCCGTGTGGCACCTTACGTTGTACATGTGAATCTTTCTAAATATATGGAAATAAATATTACAGTCATACAGACAAACAAGACACCATATTCTCAGTGAAATTCAATAATATTACTTGCTGTTGTTGCAAAAGATAAAGAATATATTCTCATATTTGTATTGTGACATTGTCTGTCTACACATGTTGCTCCACCATTTGTGGTCAAATATGTTTTGCTTAAAGGGTAATACCCCTGCAACTATCAATGCCAATGGTTAGCACACCAATGCCATTTCCCAATCAATGTTAGCATTTAGCTAATGCATGTAAGTCTTTTAGTTTTATGTTTGGTTTGACAGTAAATGCCAACTGGGATTGGCAGCAAACGGCATGAAGGCTGTTTTTTTAAGGAGTTGTTCACGATTTGACCGACTGCTGCTTGTTGTGAAATGAGTTGTGTTGAGTTCACTGCCACCATATTGTATCTCAAGTATGCACTTGCACGTCAAAGTGTAAAAAAAAAATAAATAAATAAAAATAAAATCAGCCAAATCATGCTTGTATCTCTAAAATCTCATAAATCGATAGATTTTTTTTTTAATTCTCTATGATCTGGATAAACTACAAAATGAACCAAAACAGTATGTGCTTAATCATTTGGAACACAGAGTCAACAGAGTAACCAGAATCTTAGAAACTCCTACCAGTATGATGCATAATAATAATAATAATAATAATAATAATAATGACTTTCAAAAAACGTACAAACAACAAAGTCAGGGATTTGCTGCCATGCCATTGTTCGAACAAACGAAACCTCAGATGAACCTACACGTTCATAATCATTTGTAATAATAAACATTTGTCGAGTTGTAGTGTATACTTTACACTTTATTCGGTTGCTTAAAAGGATCCCCACCCTTGCTGTCAAGAGAGATAGGCAAGTCATTTATATCTTCTTACGTTTAGTCATGATTTGATTAGAACACATTAGTAAGCTTATTTTATAACGCAGCATATTTATGGACAGTACCATTGCACATCACAAAGAGAGGATCAACCAGTTACATAACATCATTGGCAACAAAATGCCTTTCGCTGAGTGGGGTATAGAAAACTATCCCTAGATGGCGTCACAGTTACAGAATCCGTCTCTCGACTTTTTTTCTTTTTTTTTTTTTTTTTTTTTGTTATTGCCTACAATGCATTAAATTAAAGCGAGGCACCATATTTTTCACCATGCTTCTTCCACAATTATAGAAAAATCAATTTCGTACCTATCATCCATACCAAACATTGAAAATATACAGGGTGGTACTGGAGAGAATAGTTTGAAACATAGATAGAGGTCCTCACTGTTATTAATTAATTTACAAAAATGAGAGGGCAATACTCATTTTTGTCAGATACTGTCTAGACTTGTCTTAATAATACACTACAGGATAATCAATAAAGTACAGACAAAAAAAAAAAACAAAGAGCCGACTTGTATGGTAATATGAGCTCATAGTAGTTATTGTGTGATTATACTTGAGGTACATCAATATTGAGAGTGTGGACTCAAGGGTTAGTTTGTTTATCTCATTAAGTCATTACACTAATGTCCAGTCAGGTACCGCCCTTCTCTGCTGCAAACCGCTACACTCAAACACACGTACAGATTCACACAGGGCCAAAAACAGCTGGGTCAAGCAAAATGGCCACACCCCTGTTTGCTCCACATAGCAAACATGCCTCAAAGACCCCTGACAGTTGATTTTGCACTCTGTGCTAACCTCCTGATTCAGAGGCGGCTCTTGCGAGGATCTCAAATAAAGGCTGCACAGCGCAAGCCTGACGTCTGCTGCTCCATAATGATATTTCCATCTTTCGCTTTCCCCAAGGCCCCACATGAGCACAAGTACCTCTGCAGTCTGGAGTTCGTGACCCACAGCAACGCATGCATTACTAACGATGAGCCTTCATTTGTGCTGTCCGCTTCCTCGTCCTCCTCCTCTTTCCTCCTCCTCACCAGGCGCAACTCATTTATTGAGATTAAATCTGACAGGAAGTAGATAGCATTTGAGGGTGAGCTCTGTGGTCAGTCTTTTTCTCCACAGAAGAAATAATGGACAATGTAATATATGTTGGATATCAAAATGTTGCAATCATTTTTTTCCTCCTCCTCTTTCCTCCTCCTCACCAGGCGCAACTCATTTATTGAGATTAAATCTGACAGGAAGTAGATAGCATTTGAGGGTGAGCTCTGTGGTCAGTCTTTTTCTCCACAGAAGAAATAATGGACAATGTAATATATGTTGGATATCAAAATGTTGCAATCATTTTTTCTAAAAAGTGAGCAAAAATAAATTTGACACTCCCCAGAGCAGAGTGTTGTTAATAACGCTGCAAAACTTGAATTAAAAAAAAACAATCACTGCTGGAACATCACGCCACTCAACTGTCAACTGTCAGTGAAATACAAACTTGAAAAATGACTGTGAGTTCCTACACACACACAGTAATTACATGTTTGAGCCACAAAAAAAAACCAACAAAAAACAAAAAACGTCCTCCAGTGGCTGGAGTATATCCCACTGGGTCATCATGAGGCTTTTCCACGTCACGAGGCACTGTGCACATCCTAGTGCAAAGCCCTGTCCACACATTGGCTGTCACATCAGACATTTTTTTTCCTTTTTTTTTTTTTTGCCATCACTCTTTTGTCTCACTCTTAGCCATTGCTCACTCATAGCCGACAACAAAACACTTTAAGACATTCAAATTAATTTTATATGCGGATGGGATATGCATTTTTGCTACCTTCACATTACAAATTGTGCCGAATAACCGCTGATGCGAACAAATATGCTCAAGTTCTTACATACCGGGGGAGGGTCAACTCACGACGGACACCCAAGTGTATCATTGGGCACTATTTCAGCCAAGCCCCAAACAATCAGGAAAACTGAAATGGTGGTGGTGGTGGTGGTGTGGGGGGGGGATATAAAGACCAGCTTTATTTACTGCGCGGATCCGCATGTTAGATGGTGTTTAATTAGTTCCAAAAATAAGTACTACAAAAAGTATCTCTCAGTCTTTGCAAGTTTTCAACAATTATCTTGAAGGATGCATAATGTATTTCAAAAACCAATCTCTGTATTCACTCGACAGGGTCTTAAAACAACACACAATTGTAAGAAGTTTACCGTTCTATATAACAAGAATTAAAAAAATAGAAATTGCATGTAGTAAATGCTAAAAAGTCCTTGAGACTTGGAAAATGCATTCATGATAAAGTATATTATAATGAGACTAGTTTGAATCGGTTGAGGAGTGCTGAAGGAGGATGTCTGAATTGATTTTGTAGTCTCTTCGTGGAAAATGTGGAACTAGACATTATTCATCTTGTGACCTGCAAATCTTTGAGGCATACTTCTCCCTAAAATTTGAGTTTGTTTTAAAAAATTGCCTGGACTTTACAGTTTCTGACAATGTGCATTTGGCTATGATAAAATCCTCAGCAAACATCAGCAGCTCATTTGCTTTCCATGCTTAAGCCACACAGTCAGACTGGTTCCTTTAACCTCAATTTTAACATATGTTCCAGAGAGCCAGTGTGACCTGGACAACCAATGTGACAAATGAGGACACGTCCATGTAAAAAGTCAATGAATTGCAGAGTGAGTCACTCTTTGTTATTGTTTCTCTCTCTACTGTACAGTTCCCAGCGCAACAAGTCCGAGGACAACCAGTGGGTGAACTCTAAAAATGGAAGTGCAAAGCAGCTGAACTCTCAATGCTAAATGTATCCCACTGCCAAGCTGTAGTGTGCTCCTCTGTGTTTTTACTTGACAAGAACATGATATACTGTGCTGCAAAACACTCATCCATTTTTAGTTGAATGCAGGAGAATAATCCAAAAGAGATGACGTTAGCATGTAACCATGTGCTGAATGAAGGGAGTTTCCACTTGCTTATGCTGAGGGGTGGGGGGAAGCATCATTAAGAAGATAATATTTAGACAAGTATTGAGATAAAAAAAACAGCATGATGACTACGTTTCAAGGCACTATTTGGGTGGAACTGACAGAATCCAGCTGCTAGTTCTTCTCTATAGAGGGTGGTGCCAAAAAGCACATTTTTCTGTTCAGGCAACAGATTAAATAGCAATGGAGAAGAGTTTTTGATTTGACTAAATACATTATGTTGTAGTTATGTTGTCCATCCATCCATCCCATTTCCTGATCTGCTTTATCCTCACAAGGGTCGCGGGGCGTGCTGGAGCCTATCCCAGCCGTCTTCGGGCAGTAGGCGGGGGACACCCTGAACCGGTTGCCAGCCAATCGCAGGGCACACAGAGACGAACAACCACCTATGCTCAAACTCACACCTAGGGGCAATTTAGAGGGTTCAATCAGCCTGCTATGCATGTTTTTGGAATGTGGGAGGAAACCGGAGTACCCGGAGAAAACCCACGCAGGCACGGGGAGAACATGCAAACTCCACACAGGAAGGCCGGAGCTGGAATCAAACACGATACCTCTGCACTGTGAGGTGAATGTGCTAATCACTGGACCACTGGGCCACTGGTAGTGTGTGGTCCATTTCTATCCTAGAAGTTTCCCTCAACATTTTCAGCTCAAGACCCCAAATTATAAACAAAATTTGGTTCCTCCCTGGGACCCAAACCAGCTTAACTGCTATTATTTATTGCCACAACATACTTAAAGATAATACATAAAGTGTCAGATATAAGGATTTATGTGCATTTACAATCTAACAACTAAATTAAGTCTGTAAGTGTTATATCGTGTGGTTTGTTATAGATATTTTTATTGATATTTTCCCCTATTACATCAATAAACAACCAGAATTTTACATCAATAAACAAACAAAATTTATTTGTAAATGAGTGCATTTTTGCATTTAGCAGGGGAACAAATAAGAATTTCCCTAACTTTATATACTGCACACTAATGCTGAAAAACACAGGACATGACCTCACCACACCAAACAGGAATAATTTGCCAAGAAAAAGTGTTCCTGTCTGAATGACATTATTCCACAATAGGCAACTCAATAAAAATAACCGACTTGGAAAAGGCTGCTCTCCAGGAATGTGCCCGAGGGCTTTGTTATTGGAGACCCATGTAACTACTGTATTTACCTTTTCCGCCTACGCAATCTAACAAAGAAATTAAGTCTGTAACTGTTATATTGTGTGGTTTGTTATAGATATTTTTATTGATATTTTCCCCTATTACATCAATAAACAACCAGAATTTTACATCAATAAACAAACAAAATTTATTTGTAAATGAGTGCATTTTTGCATTTAGCAGGGGAACAAATAAGAATTTCCCTAACTTTATATACTGCACACTAATGCTGAAAAACACAGGACATGACCTCACCACACCAAACAGGAATAATTTGCCAAGAAAATGTGTTCCTGTCTCAATGACATTATTCCACAATCGGCAACTCAATAAAATTAACCGACTTGGGAAAGGCTGCTCTCCAGGAATGTGCCCGAGGGTTTTGTTATTGGACACCCATGTAACTACTGTATTTACCTTTTCCGCCTACGTCCAAAAAGATGTAAGAGAGAAGTGTCGAGTGACACACTGTTGCTTACTGTAAATATTGACTATTCATCAGTAATTTGGTGTGAAGAACTATAAAAATACACTATTTATTTTTGTATATAAAGTAGCATTCTTCCAAAAATATTTCTCACCATACTAGGAACTAGAGCACAACTTTGCTGTGTTCATAACACAAAGCGTCTTCTGAAAATATATTCATTTTTCAACACAAAATACATACCATTCATAACGTTGATGTTTTTTTCATACTACTGATACCCTTCCTGAATTTTAAATGTGTTCCTGTCTCAATGACATTATTCCACAATCGGCAACTCAATAAAATTAACCGACTTGGGAAAGGCTGCTCTCCAGGAATGTGCCCGAGGGTTTTGTTATTGGACACCCATGTAACTACTGTATTTACCTTTTCCGCCTACGTCCAAAAAGATGTAAGAGAGAAGTGTCGAGTGACACACTGTTGCTTACTGTAAATATTGACTATTCATCAGTAATTTGGTGTGAAGAACTATAAAAATACACTATTTATTTTTGTATATAAAGTCGCATTATTCCAAAAATATTTCTCACCATACTAGGAACTGGAGCACAACTTTGCTGTGTTCATAACACAAAGCGTCTTCTGAAAATATATTCATTTTTCAACACAAAATACATACCATTCATAACGTTGATGTTTTTTTCATACTACTGATACCCTTCCTGAATTTTAAACTTTAATGTCTACTCGCTAATTAGATGCAAAATTAGCCGATAGTTTTTGTGACATCCCTGCATTAATAAAATTTTTTGTTGTTATTTTTTTTTCTTTTAAATAATAGGTACAGTACCAGCTCAGTAATTTGGTGTGAAGAACTATAAAAATACACTATTTATTTTTGTATATAAAGTCGCATTATTCCAAAAATATTTCTCACCATACTAGGAACTGGAGCACAACTTTGCTGTGTTCATAACACAAAAGGTCTTCTGAAAATATATTCATTTTTTTAACACAAAATGCCTACCATTCATAACGTTGATGTTGTTTTTCATACTACTGATACCCTTCCTGAATTTTAAACTTTAATGTCTACTCGCTAATTAGATGCAAAATTAGCCGATAGCTATTGTGACATCCCTGCATTAATAAATTTTTTTGTTGTGATTTTTTTTTTCTTTTAAATAATAGGTACAGTACCAGCAAAATGTTTGGAAACACCTTCAAATTCAAATGATCTAAAAACACATTCGGAGATCAAGATATTCAAGATATTAACTCTTGATAATGAACAGCTGTGAACTGAAAGTCATTCCAGTTCATAAAGCATCATCCACATCATAAAGCTAACTGAGAAAATAGCAAAGTGTGCAAAGCTGTTATCTGGGCAAAAGAATCTAGAGGATACGAAATTCTTAAGAAATTGTTTTGGTTGACATTTTTAACCAAATAATGTAATCAATACTGAAGTCATTTACGTAACTACAAGAATGTCGTCCTTTTTGGGGTGGTGGGATGTTAATGCTTATTTTCATGAACAGCAAAAAAAACCATGTCTATCAAAACCAAAAAGTTTGTCATTTGAAAGGACAAAATCATCGTCTTGGCTTGAAAGGGCTTAAACCGGATATCCAATCTTGGTCAAATGCTCTTATTTTACGTGGCAGTCGTTTCCACATCCGATATTGTGTTTATTTTGTGAGCCAGCTTGCATGCTCTTTTATCCACAACCACCAGCCACGGAGGTGCGTACCATGAAACAGCTGAAAACACTTGCAGCCACAATCATGCCAAGTGCCGCCGCCACAAAGTCACTTTAATCAATACTTCAGTCATTTACGTAACTACGAGAATGTCGTCCTTTTTGGGGTGGTAGCATGTTAATGCTTATTTTCATGAACAGCAAAAAAAAAAAACATGTCTATCAAAACCAAAAAGTTTGTCATTTGAAAGAACAAAATCATCGTCTTGGCTTGAAAGGGCCTAAACCGGATATCCAATCTTGGTCAAATGCTCTTATTTTACGTGGCAGTCGTTTCCACATCCGGTATTGTGTTTATTTTGTGAGCCAGCTTGCATGCTCTTTTATCCACAACCACCAGCCACGGAGGTGCGTACCATGAAACAGCTGAAAACACATGCAGCCACAATCATGCCAAGTGCCGCCGCCACAAAGTCACTGTCACATGGCCCAAATGATGCACGAGGCAGGAAAGAAGACCTTTGGAGGTTTTAACGATGATTGAGTTGACGACGTGACGAGGCGGAACTTCCACGCCGACGGACCGAGCGAGCGAACGGCACCGACGCCGGCTGCGGAACGAACCCACTGCTGCTTACCAGGCCTTTCCTCTGGATAACATTGTATCAAAACTTGATGTTTTTATTGCTTTGAACGCAGGAAAGAACAATGGTGGCAGGTTGGAGAGCTGGAGCCGACTTATACGTGGAAATACGTTTTTTTTTTCATTTAAATAAGCTTGTCCCCTGGGTGGTTAAAGCCTGAAAAAAGTTTGACTTTGTTGCTGTCGCCATGGAGGAGCAAGAGAGGGAGATTTCTTACGCCGACCCCCCGGCGTCGGACAGCGAGGTTGTGGTCGTGGTGAATCCGAGTCGAGTGCGCCCTCCGCTGGGCGTGGTGCTCGCCACGGTGCTGTACTGCGCCGAGCTGCTTAACGCCGCCGTGCTGTGCAGCAGCTACCACCGCACGGACGACGAGCACTGGCTGGGATTCACCATCACCTTCATGCTCCTGCCGGCCGTGCTCATCCAGATGACCCTCATCTTCATCCACAGGGATGTGGGCCGAGACCGGCCACTGGTCCTCCTGCTGCACCTGCTGCTCCTTGGGCCTATTATCAGGTAGGTTTTCACCCCCGCCCCAATCAAACGGAGAGGGAAAACATAGGCAGAGGAGGCAAAAGTACTCATATTCTGTACTTTAGAAGAAGTACAGACAGTTGTGTTAAAAAAACACAACAACAACAAAACCACTTAAATATAACCTATACTTGGGTAAAAGTCTTTACAGCTTGCAACTGGGCCACACATAATTCTAGACCATTTCTGATTATCTCAGATTATCTTTATTCATCTAATAACATGACAATAAATGCATAAATTAAACAAATACGGCACTGTATGGTGGCAGTGAACAACAACCCATGGTTTGTCAGGTGCTGAACAATTCATCATAAAGATGCCTTCAAGCTGTTTTTCTACTAAGTTTATTGCCAAACGAAATGTAGAAGAAAAAAGTAAAGTCTGGACTGTTTTAGCTTAATGTTAAAAAACAATGAATTGGTTGGCTAATAAATAGCATCAGTGTTGCCTTAAAAGAAACCTGATATGTTGGCACAAACGGTGGAGAAACACCTGCAGACAGACAGCGTAACAATACATGCATATATTCTCTAAACCTCTGAAGAACAACTAAGATTACTGCAGTGATTGTCTCCATTTATATTCATATGTATGTATAATACTTTATATATACTCTGTGGTCAAGGCTTGCACATCAGAAGGAGTTTAAAAAAAGGGCAAAAACTGTTTAATTCTCATAGAACTAATTACACGAATATATTTATCTCAAGACACCACTGTAGTGATTCAAATCCACCATTCAGTGGTGGGCGGCCAGGACTAAACACTATCAGAAGCACTGACCTATGGTGGACATGAAAAGCCAAAAAGTGGGTTCAAATGCCTGTTTTTTTTTTTTTTTTTTTGCCCTATAAAAAAAAAAATGAGACTGAGCTAAATAATTCCCAAACTTTTTCACCATGAATGTGACCAGATATGTGCTGGGAGCAAAACTCTGGGTTTTTTCTTGTCCCCAAGATCGCAATCAATAAATAGATCAATCAAGATCTAAATCAGGGTTGACTTTAGCTGTTTACACCATTGTTTCACATTGCGTCATCTGCAACGGTTGAATCAAGTAATGAAGCTGTTTGACACAATGTGGATCAGAAGGGACAGATTCCCTCATGCGTTGAGTACGAGTCACCTGACTTACAGGTCTTTCGAGATACGAGCCTTCATTTGGCCTGTTTTTTTTTTTGTTGTTGTTGTTCTTG